>NW_022196900.1:37988613-38041640 GCF_008632895.1 Mastomys coucha | reverse complement strand
TCTCTCTCTCTCTCTCTCTCTCTCTCTCTCTCTCCCTCTCTCTATCTATCTCTATCTCTATCTCTATCTCTCCCCTCTTCTCACATCTCCTCCCCAACACACACACACACACTCCACCTTCTCCCACAAACTAGTACACATCCCAGGGACATCAACCAAACACATTATAACAAACTACAATAAAACTAGGCACAGATCATTATATCCAGGCAGAACAAGGTAACCCAGTAGGAAATAAATGATGTTACAAATATGCAAAGGATCATGGACAGTCCCTGCTGCCATTATTAAGATTCCCACAAGAATATCCACCTTTTGGTCAGAATATAAATGTCCAGATCCTAGGTGAGACCTCTACCCGCCCCTTGTTCTTTTCTAGTCCCCATGCATCCTGGTCAGAGGTTTCTGTGGGTTATGTTCTCCTAGTGTGTCCCTGACCCTTCCTGTCCCTCCAAATTTCTGCCATGTCCTTCATGTCACTCCTGTGCTGCACCTAATGTTTAGCTGTGCAACCCTGCATCTGCTAACATTAGTTGCTGAATGAAGTCTCACTGGTCACTTTGAAGATGATTCAGCTAGGATCTGGTCTCAGAACACACTGCAGGTAGTACTGACTATAGGTCCAAGGTTTCATGGCTGGGTTGGTGTCCTAATCCCTCTATTTGAGGCCTTGCCTGATTATAGAAGACAGAAGTTTCAGATTCTATGTTTCCCATTACTATGAAGTTTTTGTACTTTGCACTCTTGAATCACCAGGGCCAGTGAATGTAAAGGTTTGCATAGTGGGATTTCAGAAACATTGTTAAGGCCAATTTTCAGGCCAAAGAACCTGACATTTTACTTGTACAGCATTTATTGTTCAAAGTAGAAAACCTGAAAAAGCACTATTTAACAAATTGTATTTTTCCTTGTAATTTTAATTCATTTGGTAATGGCATAAGGGACTTCGTAAGTTTTAATGGAAAAATTTGGAAAAATCCTATTCAATCATATTAATTTAGATAACTGAAACATTTTTATAGCACAAAAAATAGGGATGCTATGCTGTGGTAGGTTAAAATATTTTCAGAAAAAATTTATTGTAAATTATGTATTTTAGTTACAAAAAATATATGTTTATTATAATACAAGACTAATCAAGGTTTATGTGTTTAATAATATATTACAGGCAAATGAATATGTACTATTACATATTTTAGATATACAACACACATCTCTGTAGAAATAAGTGTACAAATTAAAACATATAAACAGAGTCTACTCTGGCTCCCTTTACTGCCTGGAGAAAACTTTGGGGAAAGGAACATTATGTGCCCTGATTTCCCTCCATGAGTTAAAACTGGAGAATTTACTTATCTTTTCTTTGGATTTAGATTTATTTTCCATCTAACTAAAATGATGAATGTCCAGTAAACGTTTGTTGATTGATTAAAAGACTACAGACCTGAAATTAAGCTAATAGGAGAATTACTGCTTAATGGTCTCTTGCTCATCATTTCTTGGAGGGGATTTTGAAAAGAGACTAGCTGTATCTTGGGTAATATATATATATATATATGTATATATATATATATATATATATATTATTTTATATATATATTTTATATATATATATATTATATATATATATTTTGCTAATATCTACTTTTTAGTAAGTACATACCATGCACATCCTTTGGGCCTGAGTTACTTCACTCAGGATGTTATTTTCTAGTACCATCCATTCCCCTACAAAACTCAGGATGTCTTTGTTCTTAATAGCTGAGTAGTATTCTATTGTGTAAATGAACCACATTTTCTGTATCTAGTTATATATTATGAGACAACAAGGTTGTTTCCAGCTTCTGACTATCACAAACAAGGTCACTATAAGCATAGTGGAACATGTGCTCCTGTGGCATGGTGGGGCATCTTTTGGGTATATTCCCAAGAGTGGTATAGCTGGGTCTTCAGGTAGATTTCCAATTTTCTGAGGATCTCCAGATTGATTTTCAGAGTGATTATACGAGTCTACAATCCTACCACCTCTTTCACCACATCCTCTCCAACATGTGTTATCACCTGTGATTTTGAGCTTAGTAATTCTGATTGGTGTAAGGTAGAATCTCAGGGGCATTTTGATTTTACATTTTTCTTATCACTAAGGACTTTGAACATTTCTTTAGGTGCTTCTCAGCCATTTGAGTTTCTTCAGTTGTGAATTCTCAGTTTAGTTCTATACCCTATTCTTTGATTGGGTTGTTTGGTTTTTTGGTGATTATATTCTTGAGTTCTTTATATATTTTGGATATTAGCTCTCTATCAGATATCAACAACTGGAAGGGCCCAAGTGAGAATGCCTTAGTCCCACTTGGAAGAGAGAAGAAAGTAATCACAAGTGGGGATGGAGGGAGAGACTAAAGAGGGAAAGTAGACAGGGGAGGGGCAGGGAGTTGCAGAGGAGAGGTTAACCTGATTTGGTAATGGGTGAGGGAAAAGGTCTGAAGCCCTCAGGGCCAACAGAAAGAATGGAAACAGGCAACCTCAGGAAATAGAAGGTTGGTAGGGATCCTCCTGAATGCACCAGGTAGGAAATAGAAGGTTGATGGGGATCCTTCAGAATGCACCAGAGACCTGGGAGGTAAGAGACTCTAGGGAATCAAAGGGAGGGACCTTAGATGAAATGCCTAAGAGTAGGGAAAGGGAACTTAAAGAGCCCACCTCCAGCAGGAAGACAGGGCATCAAGTGAGGGAGGGGATTGCCATCACACAGTCATATCTCTGACCCATAATTGTTCCTGTCTGAAAGAATTACGGGGATGGAAATGGAGAGGAGCCTGAGGAAATGAAGGCCCAGCAACAGGCCCAAAGTGAGATCCAGTTCAAAGGGAGGTCCCAAGGCCTGACATTATTACTGAGTGTATGGAGCTCTTACTAAAAGGGACCTAGCATAAGAACACTCTGGAAGACCCAACAAGCAGCTGAAAGAGTCAGATGCATATATTTACACCCAACCAATGGACAGAAGCAGCTGACCCCTGTTGTTGAATTAGAGAAGGCTGAAAGAAGATGAGAAGGGTGATCCTGTAGGAGGATCCTGTAGCATTCTCAATTAATCTGGACCACTGAGATCTCTTAAGCACTGGACCACCAAACAGACAGCATACACCAGCTGATATAAGGCCCCCACAAATATACATACAGTAGAAGATTTCCATGTCTGTGTTCTTTCAGAGATGATGCACCTGACTCTCAAGAGATTGGAGGCCCCAGAGAGTTTAGAGTTCAGGTGGGGTGGGGAATGGGGGCATCCAGGTGGAACAGGGGGTCGGGAGGAGGTGTGGGATGTGGAACAGTCAGAGGGTGGATGGTGGGGTGGGGAATGGAATGTGGAGTATAAAAAATTAAATTAATTTTTTAAAAAAGAAAAGAGAGTAGCTTATGACTTCATATTTGAATTGATAGTAATCTAAACCTTAGAAAGACATCTTGTGCCATTTGACATTGCAAAGTTCAATTCCAGTACACCTTGTCTTGGCAGGAATCCCAAATGTAGAAAATGTTCAGCTGCTTTATAAAATTAGTAAGGTTAATTTAGATTTTGTTATATAAATGACAGCAGAGTCAAAAAAACCACACATGACATCTACTCAATTAGGACAAGCATGAACCTTGAAGAAAATTACTTCCTTTTTTCAATTTTTTAATAATCTCTTTTCTTGCAATCATCCCTTCTCATCTCTTATAAAATGGATATTTCAAAACAGAGAATACTCACATCCTATAGCAGTGAAGTTACAGTCATCTTCAAGTAGATACAATGTACTTCCACTTAAGTAGAGTGTGCTAGGATTAGTTACATATGGAGAATTGACTTTTGCTCCTCAGCTATATCTGTTCATGGAAAATCTGTTAGATTTATGGTGCCTATTTTTTTTACAATGCCCCCAAACAATCGAGAACCATAGTGTCATGAACTGAAAATTACTATGGATACATAGAGAGATATTCAACACTTAACTTCTCACCTGAAAGAATGACTTCTAATCTTTAGTGTAAGCAGCAAGTTAGTAATAGTTTCTGATGCTGGCCACTAAAATTATATGAACTCACAGGTAGTTCAACATGATGTTCATTACTAGTTTGCAATATAGAAGACAACTAACTGTATTTGTGTGTATATGTTTACACAAGGCTGTTTGTATATGTAGTGCTATTTGGGACAAAACATAACCATAACATTAGTATTAAAAACAAGACAAACAGATTATAAAATTTTACAAAAGACATCATGGAGTTTAAAATGAAAATACCGCTATAATGTTGCTTAAATTTGGGTTGGGAATGAGATTTCAGGTGGATTCCTATAGTTTATTCCTGTAGTTTGCTTCATGTCCTACTTCCAATTATCCATACTTTTCTCTTTATAAATCAATTAGATGGATAATTTTTCTTTGTCTGATTATATAAAATGAGATTGTGGAAGGAACACATTGACTTCATTTTTGCATCTTACTGTGTTAAAATTTGCAATAAAGTTGAGTCTTCCCATAACTGTTAATGACAACAAGTCCAGTACAGTGATATCTTGTATGCTGCAGAGAGCGTGCTGAGTAAGAGAAGAAAGGAGCTGAGTTTTCTTTGTGCATGGGAACGATGACTTGATCTTTTAGGCTCTGACTAGTGCTGGTGAAGACACAAAACAATTCTCAGCCCTACTACATCTGAGAGCCAAAGTCATAGTCAGAGAGGTCTTGAACTCACTTTAGTCATTAAGAGTTTGATATATCAGTCAAATATGATGACTTAAAATATCTAAGATTTGAAGATGCACCATCTTAAGACAAAGAAGACCTCAAAGAGAAGTATCCATTGCTTGTCAAAAGGATCAAATTTCTGGACTGCTTTCCATTGCTCACCCCTTACATGCACAAATTACACTAACAAACTAAGAATGCCATCCCAAGTGGAATATGTTATGTTGTGAAAGAATCTCAAAAGCTTCTCATGTGCAAGTGTCATGCTGGAATCACCTTTTGCATTTGTCTTTATGGTTTTATTTTATATTGAACAAAAGTATAATCTTCAAGTAATAGGCAGCCTTATAGTACTTCTTAATTCTTAGCTTGTCAGAGCCTGCCCATACATACTCACAATCCTCTCCTCATCTCTACCTTCACTCAAGCCAAGCCTCATCCCTGTTTGTACCATTCTATCTTAATGTACTCCTTTAATATTCACACTGCGTATGTTCTCTGTCCACCCTCATTGTTTAAACTTGCCTTCTCTTTTTATCAGTGCATTTCTATTTCCCTAGCCTTTAGCCATTCTCCACCCTACATATCTTATCCCCATTAGTTGGTATATAATTTGGGTAATTATCTCAAACAATCTCTCATTGCATGAAATAAGAATATGCCCTAAGTTTAAAGATGGCATATCCCAGAGTGTGTTCTGGACAACTAGGGTTCCTAAAAGCCTTCATTGTTAAAATGTACTCCAAATTTCTTTCAAAACAAATCACTTAATCTGATATCCCAAAAGTATTTTTGACTAGCTTATCCTTCGCTTTTTTTTTTTTTCATGGAAACACACTTTGATGCATATCTAGCTAGTGTTTGTTGTGATTTACATTGGGAAAGTAATATTTCTTCTTTTTTTTATTAGCTTAGGTGGACTACATAGTTTGTCTCCCAAGCTATTTGTTTTTTCAGTAAGTGATTTTTCTCCTCAAATTTCTAAATATAGAAGCCGAGGCTGTAATATGCTTCAACTTTATGTGCATTGTTGAGCACAGGACATAACCAGCTTAGAAGTTTCTTAAAATCACCCAGAGCCACTCAAAAAGCCACCTCCTTCCACATCTTACCTTGTATTACTCGCCTTTGCTGGCTATTACTTCATGATATTTCTTGTGTCTTTCCTTCTTTTTCCTGCAGTTTAGAGCACAGGGATTCTTTCC
Organism: Mastomys coucha; assembly: GCF_008632895.1. NCBI lineage: Eukaryota > Metazoa > Chordata > Mammalia > Rodentia > Muridae > Mastomys > Mastomys coucha. The sequence continues at coordinate 38,035,699 of NW_022196900.1, read as the reverse complement.
CTCCATTAGCTTCCAAGGAATAAAATACAAACAGAATACAAATATGTAAAAAACAATAAAGTATATGATGTTTTCATTTCTACGATCCCATAAACCAGCATTAATGTGTAAATACTGTCAGGGAATTCAGAAGGAAATATCTATGGAAGTTACACAAATATGACAGCAACTATAAATAGGAATAATGTCATATCTGTAAAATATTGATCATAAAATGTTCAGAGTATATGGTAATGTGTACATAAATTATGAAAATAAAAACTTCAATAAAACAGTTTAAAAATTGCTTCATTAAAATGTTTTGTCACTGAACTTAATATTGTTCAGAATTCACTTTTCTGAAAAAAAATAGAACCTTAGCAAAAGTCTTATAATTTTAATTTATTTGGAAAGCAAATGTGCATATCTTTTCTATGTCTTCTGAAGAACATAACATTAGACTTTTTTAGTTCTTATTTTTGAGAATTTCTTCTTCCTCTCTCTCCCACTCCATTCATCTAGTGTCCCCATTCTCTCAGTTTAAGTCTCTCAATTCAAGTCTATTTAAGTCTGTTTAATCCTTGTCAATTCATCATCTCTTATTTTTTATTATTCCATAAATATATATATGTATATTCCATATATACATATGCACAAAGCCTACAAATTCCACTTACTGTTGACAATATACATATATGTGTGTGTGTGTGTGTGTGTGTGTGTGTGTGTGTGTATTAGAGCCGAGTAATGAGATCAGGAAAGCTTTCAGAATGTAACTGGAAAAATTCAAATCCCCCTCCATTAGTAATCCTTTATTGCCTGTAACTCTTCCAGTAGGGATAAAACTTTGCAGTTTTCCACAACCACATTTGCATGCTACCTGGACGTGTTGCTAGGTAAAATTTGTGTAGTTAACAATTTGGTTACAGTTTCATATATATAACTCCCAAGTTATGACTAGAGGACGCTATTTCTCAGCAGGTGTCCTGACTCTCTGCTTCTTACAGTCTTTCTGCCACTTTGTCTATGATGTTTCCTGAGCGTCAGGTCTAGGAATATACTGTAGTTGAAACATCTGGGGTTGGAATTCTAATCATCTATTCTTTGTGTTTAAGGCGTTGAACCCTCTTCTAGTCTCCACCTGATACAGAAAGAATCTTCTTTGGTGTGCAGCAAGAGTTGCACTTACATGTAGCTATATAAATATTGAATAAGGGTAAATATTGAGACTACTAATACAATATATTGTTTGAGGCAACACCTGTAATTTGTTCTCCTCCTGCATCTGTATCCTCTCCAGATACAAGAAATTGACTAAATTTACAGTACTAGGCATGAGTCCCCAATTGTTGATTGGAATCCCCAAGATAAAATGTCACTATGTCCTCATTGAACTTAACTTTTCAGTCTTGCCAGACTTCTGTGTCATGGGCTTCAATGTGAATTATGACTATTAGTTGGTTTACTCCCTTGGCACTTTGAATAGCACCTTCAGATACTATGAAAGTTAGCCCCTACTGAGGATATTTTCTCACTTCTGGTAATACAAATGTTATAACATCTAACTAGAGATGCCATTATAGATCTTTCATTAACAAGGACAGTTACAGTAATGCATAATGAGACATATTTTAATTAATAAATTAAATATTTTTAAAATATTCAGATTTCTAATAAGTTTGATGTCTTTGTCTTTTTTGATGTTTTATTCTTGAAAATCTTTATTTCCTAATATTACTTCTCTAGAGAGTACTCATGCAGCTAATGAGTATTTGTTTTATGTTCACACTAAATCCACTGGTATTTAGTGTCATGAGAAATATGTTTTAAAATGGCATTAGTTTCTATACAAGGACTTGAAGTAAGAAGAGTATTATATGATGATGATGATGATCCTTGTTTTAGACTATTATTGCTCATATATTTCCCACATACATCTTAAATTAATAAGATGTTATCTCTTAGAATTACACTGTAAAGGAAACACTGTACTTTGAAAATTTAAGTAAAATTTCAAACTCTATATACCTAGTAAATATTACACTTACATTTCAAATTGAAGCTATTTGTTTAGCTGTTGTTTTGGACTTTATGGTAACCAGCAGAGTTAAATGTTAGGAACAAAAGGAAAGGGCTCAAGGGAACAATAGAAACAAAACAGTATGTTTCCACTCCTTCTTTGGTGTGTGTGTGTGTGTGTGTGTGTGTGTGTGTGTGTGTGTGTGTAAATTCCCAGTGTTTTAAACAAATATTCTACCATTGAGTTGTTCTATATTATGCATCAAAATCTAATTCTTCAAAAGATCTCATCCATCATCTCATCCTTGAAAGATTCTTTGACTTTCTGACTCCATCTGGATAATCCCTTATGAGAGCTTATTAAATTGTGGATGCTTTACATTCTTCACTATGGCTTGCTTCCTCTTACTAGCTCCTCTACATACATGTTCATGATGTCATGTTTGCACAAATGCCCATTAAATTCTAAGGACATTCCTATGGTATGATTTGTTTTTCCTTCAATTTATTCTCACATCATTCAGACACTTAACAAATATCTTCTGCATTCTATTTAAGTCTGTTCTTCACAGCATGCCATTTTCATGTTCACCTACCACACACATATCACACATGGTAGATTCTCAGGGTTAGTCAGTCATCTTTGCCTGACAGAATCAATAATGTACTAAAAATTACTTTACAATTGCATTGAGAGAACCCTATATAACAGAAAGATTTTATACATAGCAAATTGTATTTTGATAATCAGATTTCATTGATAACTTGCCTTAAAAACTAATGTCAATCTACATATAGGGGTATATACTAGTTATGCTTAGTGTGTAGAGAGACTATATTAGTTATATTTAGCATGTATAGGATGTCATATGTTAATTTTATTTGAAGATGTTGATGTCTCTTGTACAATTTTTGCTAATGTATTCTAGGAAGGAAAGTACTTCATAATTTATACTAATTCTTGTTTGTTCTTTTAAATGGTATTTGATTTTTTACTGGTTAGTGTCAAATATGCATTAATATAAAATGTCAAAAATAAAAATATACTATAACAGATTATTTTTGTGTTGCATTAAATTTCTAAAACATGCAATTATTTCATATTTACTAATTAATAAGAAAAAGGGAATTATTTTCCAATGCAGTAACAATATATTAAATATACTTATGTTCATGGTCCAAAAGATTGTCTGTGCTAAGATGGCTTAACATAGAAACACCTAGAGAGAATTATGTTTAGAAAAGTTATGCCTGCTAGAAGAAGCAAGCCTCATAACATTATTGATCCACTAAGAAACAAACAATATTTATCTCCTTGTTTATAAACCAAGGCACGTCTTTCCTTCAGCCAGCCTTTCCCACAGGGACCATTCGATTTTCAACAGGGATTTTATTATTTCAACTAATTTGGAGACTACCTTTGTCCCTTAGTCAGGTGATTTCCCATCCATCACTAAATTTAAAGTAGATAAGTTTTATCCTTATTCAATTTAATTACCAGCTCCAATATAAAAAGAAAAGACTTCCAATGTGAGGCAGTGGTGTGTTCAGACAACCTGGGCCCAGTTGAGAACAGGTCTGGAACCCCGGAACCCCAGTGAGGAATTTCTGCCTACAAGAGACAGAAGGAGTTCCGACATGACTCCTGGGTCCCTGCTCCTGTTTCAGTCCCAACCTCCCACAACTGCCCCCACAGGAGATGTATGTTTTGTCACATAGACAACGCCCCAAGCTCCTAACATTCTAGCTGGACCCTACCCCAATCATCTGACCATAGCCAGGTATGCCCCATCCCATAGACAGATAGCCCCACCTCACAATATAAGGTGCGGTTCCCCTCCTCCCTCTCTTGTTCTCTTGCCCTCCTCTCTTTCTTGCTCTCCCCTCTCTCTTGCTTTCTCTCTTGCTCTTTTCTTCTCTTGCCCTCTCTCTTCTTCTCCTCTCCTCTCTTTCTTCTCCTTTCTCTCTCTCTCCACATGGTCATGGCCAGCCTCTTCTCTCTTTTCTATAATAAAATATCATGACTATGCAGCAGCAGCAGCAGCAGCAGCAGCAGCAGCAGCAGCAGCAGCAGCGAGACCCGGACTCACATTCCAAGTTCAGGGTCTACTCTTCAGTACCTACAGAAATTTCTTAGTGTCATGTTATGTGTATCACTGCCCTTGTGCCAGTGCCTCCAGCACCTCTTGCCAACATCCATTAACCATTCACTAAAGACAATAGTTGTTTCTAGTGACGTCAACTGAAAAATTCAATCTGTTTGCTCTCATGGGAGTACTTCCAAGCAAATATTAGATAAACAGACATAGTTAAAGTACATGCCCAAGTGCTCCTCCAATGTACATTGGAAATACAGTCTCTACATGGACCCAAGGAGTTATTCACAGTAGATCCCTCCTGATTCAGAGTTTAGAGATTAAAGGGGACACATGATTACTAAATATAGAGATCAAAGTAACAAAACATAGTTTCAATGATGACTGCAGGTTCTTCATATGCTAGATTTCTATAATTTTTGTGTATGTTACTACCTTAAATCTTTGTTTCCATGCAGAAATACACAAACTACTGGAAATTAATTTGTTTGATACCACACGCTATGGGACTTACCCTAGTATTAATTGAGAAGTTTGATGGAAAGACCTAATTCAGGGCATAAAAGATGAAAAATATTAGGGATATACAACAGACTTACATGGAAGTTTATGTGTTCAAAGGTGAAAGACTGGTCAAAGTGGCAGTTAATAAGATTATGCAGATTGAGTCAGGAGCAAGCTTGTAAGCAATTTAATGAATCAGGCACTAGTAGCTGTGTTATTGCTATAAATATAGCTTTCTAAAAAGAAAGCTATGTATATTGAGATAATCATACACATTTGAGAGCCTGTGGTATTTCATCAGGCAACTATCACCAGTATACATATAATCTTATAATGGTATGTATGGGAATCTGACAAAAAAGAAAGAAAGAAAAGAGTTTTTGTGGTCCAAACTTTGGAAATCACAGATACAAACTCAAAACAATGAGCAACTATCATCTTATTACTGAAAATAATCCATGGTTAATAAAATGTATCACAATCAAATGCCTATTGACCCCAAAGAAGTTTGGTATTAAACACACTAAAAAAATATTCTAACAATAGTGGCATACACCTTTAATCCCAGCACTTGGGAGGCAGAGGCAAATAGATTTCAGAGGTCAAGGCCAGCCTGGTCTGCAGAGTGAGTTCCAGGACAGCCAGGACTACACAGAGAAAACCAAAAAAAAAAAAAAAAAAAAAAAAAAAAAAAAAAAAAAAAAAAAAAAAAAAAAAAAAAAACCAAAAAAGAAAAAAAAAGTTCTAACAGGAAATGTATTAGCATTGAATATGGCAAGAAAAGAGATGCAGACTCGGAAGCTCTGGCCATTTCCTCAGTCAGTGCTTGATGGAGACTGGACAATTTCACAAATAAAGGAAAGAAGAACCAACAAGAAATAAATAATCTCCATGACAAAAGTGAGTTTACTTTGGATTTTGACAAGAATTGGGTATAGCCATGTATATGGAATCTAATGAGGAGTGGAGACGAATTGCTTCAAGCTGTGAACAAGGAAGTGCTCATGGAGAGGCTGTTGACTTAAATTTTAAACTTTCTACTTAGAAAAAATAATCTCTCTCTCTCCTCTCCTTTCATTTATTCTATTTTCTCTCAGTGTCCTTCTTTCTGCCTTTGTTTCTCTTCCTCTCCATTCTACTGGATTATCCTTTTCCCTAACTCCCAGATAGTCACAGTGGGAATTTATGTTTACTCTTATAGCTGTGATAAACTATCATCCTTGCATTATATCTACCAAAAGATTATGTGGTACAAAGTACAGATGCATATATTCCTGTTACATGACCAAGTGGATACTCTCCTTATCTTACACTTGGCTCTATCCTGATGACTGTGCCATAAACTTAAATACCTTAATTTAAAGGCTATTTAAAATACCTTATCTACCAAGCATAGCAAATGAGTACACTGCTGACTCCAGATCATTACTTTCACAATCACCTCACTGTCTGGAACCTAAGGCTCATCTCAGCTGACAAGAATCATGGAAAAAGGTTGCATATCATATTTTTAAAATTATTCTGCTAAATGGACAGAGTATCAAGTTGTCCTCAAATGAATGTGTCAATTCTCAGGGTAGTGCTGCTCTTAGCCTTCTAAGAAGATATTTGTGCAGTTGTCAGCAGTGAAAGGAGAGATGAACTAATGCTCAAATTCTGGGAATTCTTTCTGTGGAGTTCATGCACTTCCAAAACTGATTTCCCCATGAGTTCTAGTTTAAATGCTCTGTGAAAAATGGCATTTCTATACTATTATTCCCACCTCAAAGTGCAGGGACCATCCCAGAAGAAGAGACAAAATGATTCTTAGAGACACTGATAAGGGATTTCTGCAATGAAACAGTGTCTTCTGGCCATGACAGAAGGCTGCAATTATGAACTCACAGTGGCTGTTATTGCAAGCACAAGGTCAAGGCAGTCAGCATTCCACTATGGAGAGAGAAGGGGCTCATGAATCAGGACCCCTAGCTAAGGAGCTTTTGACATCTCATGGTTTATAGAGAAAGGAAGAAGCAATTTCCATTAAGAGTGAGGTTCCTGGTAGGTGAACCATCCTTTAGGGGATGCCCCACACCTATATATATATACAGATAACACAATTGATCTCAGTTGGTTAAAACTTTAAAACTTTAAAAGAAGATAAGAAATCAGGAAAAGTTAGTAGATGAGTGACTGACAGCAGTTAGGGGGAGAAAAGGCTGAATAGGATTAAATTACATTGCAAGTATGTTTTAAATCATATCAAAATATCAAATATTTTCATCATATGATTAATAAAATATTTCATTTTAAATGAATAAAAGTACAAAATCCATGCTTAGTTTCTACTCAATGCATATGTCTTCATTCCACTCTAAAGTTTAAAAGAGTAGAGCTATATTGTCTTAATAATCTAGAGCACATGAATTGTATTTTCGAGACCTGATTTGTTATGTGTATATTTATCTAAAAACAATTGTCATGACTCCAATTGTACCTATCCATAGGACATGAACAGACAATGTCAATATTTCAGCCTTTGTTTTTAGCTGCAATGAAATTTAAGTAGAACTTTAAAAACACTTCTTTTTTTTCCTTTTTTAATTAGATGTTATCTTTATTTACAATATCTCTTTTGCCAGGTTCCCCTCCAAAAACATAAAAATAAAATAAAGTAAAATAAAAGAAGAAAAACTAAAATAAACCCCTGTTCCCTCCCCCCCACCACCTCCTGCTTACTGGCTCTGGCATTCCCCTACACTGAGGCATAGAACCTTCACAGGGCCAAGGGCCTCTCCTCCCATTAATGACCAATTTGGCCATCCTCTGCTGTACATATGGTGCTGGAGCCATTAGTCCCCCCACTTCTAAAACTGACTTTTTTGACTACGAACATCTACTTCTGTATTGGCCAGACCCTGGCAGAGGCTCTCAAGGGACAGCCATAATAGGCTTCAATTAGCAAGCACATCTTGCCCTCTCCAATCATTTGGGTTTGGTGTCTGCTGTTGGGATGCATCCTTAGGTGAGATAGTCTCTGCATGGCCTTTCCTTCAGGCTCTGCTCCACTCTTTGTCCCTTCATTTCTTTTAGATAAGAACACCCCAGAGCTCAACCAATACAGATGTGTATGCTCTCAACTAACCAACGGACTGAGCATGGGGACCCCAATGGAGGAGTTAGGGGAAGGACTGATGGAGCTTAAGGGGTTTTCAAACCCATAGGAAGGACCACATTATCAGTGAACCAGAGCTCCCAGAGCTCCCAGAGCTCCCAGGGACTAAATCATCAACCAAAGAATACATGTGGAAGGACCCATGGCTCCAGCTGCATATGTAGCAGAGGATTGCCTTACCTGGTATCAGTGGGACAGGAGGCCCTTGGACCTATGGAGAGTTGATGCCCCATTGTAGGGGGATGCTAGGGTAGTGAGGCAGGAGTCAGTGAATGGGTGGGGGAGCACCCTCATAGAAGGAGGTGGTGGTGGGTGAGATAGGGGGCTTACAGAGGGAAAACTAGGAAGAGGGATAACACTTAAAATATAAATAAATAAAATAACCAATTAAAAAAGTGATTTTTGTGAAATCATGGTGAACTAGCGGGTAGGACTCCATTGCTATTTTCTATCAACTTTTTTATTATTTGTAGGTTTTGTCTGATAAAATATCTGTTCAAGTATTTTGTCTACTTCTTTTATTTTTTCTTTTTTAAGAAGAAGTAGACTGTTCATATAAGTTCACATAAAGCTTGGCATTGAAATAAGGAGTCTCCTTTAGCTGTTTCTCTATTTTATTATATTTTAAGATTTTTATTTATTTTTATTTTATGGGCATAAGTATTTTCCTTGAATATGTCTGTGCTCCACATCCCTGCATTGCCCATGAATATCAAAGGATGGCATAGGGCTCCTGGAATCAATTACAAGTATTTGTAAAGCTGTCATGTGATTACAGGAAACCAAACCTGGGTTCTCTTTAAGAGCAGCAACAGATTATCACTGATCTATGTCTCAACTTCCTCCAACTTATTTTTATACAGACTCTCAGGACATATAGAAGGTATCTGTCAGCTGGGCTGGCTGGCTAGCAACCCAAGTAATCCTCCTTATGAAATTTAATAATGTTGTTATAGATGTATACATGGTTTCTTCTAGATCCAAACTTAGGTTTCTTTCCCACATGGAAAGTGCTGTACAGTCTAAGTCTTCCTGCAGCTCTTAAGTGTTTTTATCCTTATTACATTTAACTTCAAGGCTTTTGTGGTATGTTCCTTACAAATAAAATCCAAGTAGTTTTCTAAATTTGATTACTTTTAAAACAGAAATTGATATGTCTATACTTGGCAATTCTATGAAAAGTCTAGAGTTTGTTAATTTTATGTAAATATAGTAGAAATGTTGAGGATGAAACACTGTAGGTTTTTTTTTTAATTTTGAATATAATGTGTTTTCTTAGAATTTTTTTCTGAAACTGTAACTTGGCTTTATAATCTTCAGTATAAAAGTCTGATATTATATTTTTGAGTATTTGATTGTTTTATATTTTGATTCACAGTTCATTTTTGTTCATATTTTTCTTAGAAAAAAAGTGGTTTTTTTGTATATTGATTGTATACCCTGAAGCCTTTCTAAACTCACTTAGATTTAGTACTTTTAAGTTTTCTTTATTATATGGTTTACTTTTATTTTTCAACTTTTATATTTTTGCATTTTTCTCTGGTCTTAGTAGCTAGAACTTCTAATTTTGAATAGCTCAAATTGATCAGTTATTTCTAAATACAAAATAACTTTCCATAAATTATCTACCATTTTAACATATTTTAGTATGTATACTAGTTCCATGGATTCAAGAAGATGCCTATAGAATTTTACAAATGCAAGCTAACATACTGACTAATATTAGAGAAAATAGTACCTAATATTACAACAACTTTGTGTAACATGGAAGAATATAAAATACACAGATACCTAATATTTTATATGATTATCAGAGAGCATAGTGAAAGTAATATCAAAGTAATTAGCAAATTATTTGGGAGAAATCAGAGACACACTGAGAGACAGGCAGAGAGGAGAGAGAGACAGACAGACAAAGAGATACAGAGACAGAGAAACAGAGACAGAGATAGAGAGATACAGAGAGACACACAGAGAGAAAGAATGTAGAGGTCAGGTAAGACAAGCTTTCGCTGAGTATCTTCTATGGCTCTGCTGGAACTCACTGTTTAGACCAGCCTGCCTGGGAGACTAGAGACATTGCCTGCCTCTGTCTCCCAAGTTTAGAGATTAAATATGTTTTCTAAAACACTTAGAAAAATCAAAGTTTCTTTTAAAAAATTATTTATGGACAGATAAGCTCTTTTCAAACATCCTTTTTAAGAGAAGATTTTGTCTACTCACCTTGTTCGTAAGAGTTGCTAATCTGTATATCATAATCAGACTGTGCAAGACTTCCTCTCCTTCAGATGCAGTGATTCCCTCAAATCTCTAGAGTTATCAGTGGTTCATATCTTATTGGGACGTTGGAGACAAGAGGGTGTAAAATACTATAGCAGATTGTGGCCCCAGGAGAAACAGAGGAAAAAAGAATGGTATTGTTTTGTTTGTGTGTGTGCTTGTTTGTTTAAGTTGTGCTTTGTTTTGAATCATTGTTTTTTGTTGTTGTTGTTTATTTTTGCCTCTTTATTTTCTAAGGAGAAAAAAAGAAATAAAGCATGGAGGGTTTGGATATTGGGAGGATTTGTGAACAGATCAGGATAGAGAAACCATGGTCAGAATATATTGTATAAAAAAATGTATTTTCAATTTAAATGAAAGAAAGAAATTATTTAATAATGTGTGCTTCAGCAATTCAGGTAGTGTACGGTAGGTTTCTGTTCCTGCCATGTTTTCTGTGGTAAAGCATCTTGATTATGAAATTTGTTTAAATTTCTAACAACAACAACAACAACAACAAAAGTGTTGCTTTTGCTTTTAAATAAAATAAGTCTCTCTCTCTCTCTCTCTCTCTCTCTCTCTCTCTCTCTCTCTCTCTCTCTCTCTCTCTCTCTCTTTCCCTTGAGATATTTTAATCACATCTTAAGGTGTGATCTCTATGGCAAGTGAATTTTGACTGTACAAACAAACACATCACAATAGTCAAAATATGTACAACAATCCAACACAAGACTTTGAGGATTCATCTCTAAAGTACCACCTGTGTTAGGTACTTTATTATTGCTGTGAAGAGACTCCATGACCAATGCAACTTATAAATGAAATAATTTAATTTCAGGACTCATGTTTCTAGAGGATTAAAGACAGAAAGGCATGACATTGGACTGGTAGCTGAGATTTTGTTTGGTCCTAGAAACAAGACAGGGGTGAGTAGGTGAAGCCAGAGGGACAAAAGCACTCTGGGAATGGCGTAAAATTTTAAAACCTCCAAGTCTGCCGCAAGTGACAAACCTCCAAAAAGGCCGTACCTCATTATATTTCCCAAACAGTCCCACCAGCTGATAACCAAATAGTCAAACATATGAGCCTATGGGGGCCATTCTGATTCAAATCAACACAGTCACCATCCCTAAATGACTCTGAAATATTTTCTGAAAAGGAGATGGAAGGATGAGCCAGAGGTAGTGGACGACTCAAAGAAAAGGACATCTTCACCTCATAACAGGACCGATGCACATGAATTCACAGAGACTGTAACAGTAAGTAAAGACCTACACAAAGTCAAGCCTGATAAAATTCCAGAACAGAGGCGCAGAAGGGGATAAATCCCACCCCTAACCAAGAAGCTATTTGCAATAGACAATTCTACTTAGAGAGAATTTCTGTTGCCCCAACGCACTGAAATTAGGTATAACAACTACAATTCAGTGTAGGCCTCTTGCTCAGGAGTATGTGATCAACACAAATGGACTCCACAGTTTTTCTGCATGATTTTTTTTTTGTTGTTGTTGTTGTTATAGTTTCATGGGATTCTTTTGGGGGAGGGGAGGCATTGTGGGAAATATTAAAAAGGAACTGCAAGTTCTGTCCTAGTCACAGCTCTCTCTGCCCCAGTGGCGATCTTGCCACCTCTGCCTCTAAGCTATCCCCACAGCAACTGATCATGGTCTTCCCAGCTCTGGTTCGTGCTTATCTCAGTGCCACCTGTACCTTTTCAGCCATAAACTCCCTGTGGTCAGTGGTTCCACATTCCAGTAACCCAGTAAAAGAAAACTCTAAAAGCCTATAATTAATCAATTAGATTTATGTATCAATAAATTCTTTTTTTTTTCTTTTTTTTTTTTAATACACAAGATGTCCACACAATAAATTCAGGGCCAACTGATAATAGCCCAAGCTGCCCACCTAGACTAGACAGGTTACTCCAATTATTCTATCCCTATATGATATTATATCTACCTGTGGCTATTTAAAACCGAATCTGAATCATCCATTTTGCTTCTTTCTCCCTTTTCCTGTGTCGCTCCTCTGGCTCTGTAATTCTTAACACTGCCTCCCTTTTCCCTGTCCAATCACAGGCCTCCTGCTGCACTAATATTCAGATTAATTGGGCAGGTGTATATCTTATATACTTTTATTTCTTTATGTGAGATAGAAAAGTTTGGTAGCTAGGAGGGATCTATAGGGCATGGGGAGAGAAGGAATATGCTTGAAATATATAAAAATAAATAATAAAATATAAAAATAAATAAAAATTGCAAACAGCAATCTGAAGGTATACTTAAAGATTTTTTAAGACAATTTTCACAGCAAAATCTAGCAGAGTGGTAAGGAGAGTCCCTGTACTACACTATGGCCTCAACATATATTTTCCCCTATTATTAACATCCACAACATCAGAGTGGTCCATTTGTTCTTCCCTAGTGTGTTAGTAAGGCTTCTTAGAGTCACAGAACTTATGAAATATCTCTCTATATTGAGGGAATTTGTTGTGATGTCTTATAATCTATAGTCCAACTAAACCAACAATGGGCAACTGTGAATGGGAAGTACAGGAATCTAGTAGTTGGTCAGTCCCCCTAGGCAAGTTGTTTCAGCTTGTCTTCTGTAGAAGCAGATTCTAACAGATGTGCTGGCAAAGTAAGTGTAATCAATGGAAGAAGAGTGAATCTTCCATCTTCCAATGTCCTTATTTAGGCCTCTAGCAGAAGGTGTGGCCCAGATCAAAAGTATGTTCCAACAGGTCTGAAAGTGGGATTTGCTGTGTCCCAGTCTGACCTCGAACTCAGAGATCTCCTTGACTTAGTCTCCTGGGATTAAAGGTGAGAACTACCTTGCCAGGGGTTGAACTTTTCATGGCCACTATACCTCAAGATCTCCATGCCAAGATCCAGGCCAGAAACTTGTGTCTTCCAGCCTCAAGATCTAGATCATAGGTGTGGCTTCCAATTTCATTCCTGATGTAGTCAACTTGACAACTAGAAATAGCCATTACAGCTAGTTAATGCTATAATGCTGTATATTTTTAACAGAGCACATATATATATATATATATGTATATATAAAATCATACAGTGCTATGCAGTGTATGTACCACTTGTCATGCTGCACCTTATAATCCTGTTCCCTGAATTTCTTAAATTTTCCCATTGGATGATATATTACAAGATTAATTTTGTAAAACATGTTAATTTAACTATTGAGCTGTCACCATTGTTATAACAATACATCAATCTTTATATAATATATAGTAGAAGGTCTTTCTAAATTAATCACAAAATTTATTACTAACTTTATTAAATAAGAATGATGCTATACTTGAGGTCATACTGCAATAAGTGGCTTCCAGAGTATGCTCAGAGCTAATGTGCCAAGAGTTAGATGTGCAGAGAACTCATGTGCACATAAAATGCAGCTATTTATATGTTGTGTATATTTTTTCAGGGTAAAATTAAAAGAGGTATCTAATAGATTATAAGCACAATAGGGTATGCAGGAAAATGCAATTAAGGAATCTATTTGTCAAGTATGCAAATTATCTCCATCTGTTCTCAAAACCCTTGGGAAAACATGGGTTTGATGAAAGGGGAGCAAATGGTTATTTTCCAAGTTTTCCTGCCATCACTTTGAAGCCTAAACATGAAGACAGGAACCCTTTGAAAGCATTCTTAGTAAGCCATATTCTTTCCCTGCTCTATATGAGTTTAAAAGTCCAAAGAACAAGCAAGAATTGCAATAAACTCAGATTCATTTGTTTCATTAAATATACATCATACTTGAGTGATTTTAATCTCTTGCATAGCCTTGGCAATGACTTTCATTCCTTGTAGAGTTCAGGCATATCTATTTCCCAGACAGGCCATGATCAGAGCATGAATTTGAGGCAGAAGAAGAAAATCCTCTGGCATCCCTAAAAGTCTGTGTTTTTTTTTTAATCTTTTTTTTTAAAGATTTATTTATTTATTATATGTAAGTACACTGTAGCTGTCTTCAGACCCACCAGACGAGGGCATCAGATATCATGATGGGTGGTTGTGAGCCACCATGTGGTTGCTGGGATTTGAACTCATGACTTTCAGAAGAACAGTCAGTGCTCTTACCCACTGAGCCATCTCACCAGCCCAAAAGTCTGTGTTTTAAGGAATGCTTTTAGTACATTACCAGGTGTCAAGCAGTAACTGAGACTTTCTAGTAGAACCTAACATGCAATTATAGCTCTCACTCTAGTTTGAGTATATATATATGCATATGTATATATCTATCTACCTATATTTGTTTTCATATATATATATATATATATGTATATATATATGTATATACATATGCAATTAAGGAATCTATTTGTCATATATATATGAAAACAAATATAGGTAGATTCCTAAGATCTGGGAATGTACCAAGCTGTTTTAAGCATTAAAATCTATGTGTTATACACAGTCATGCAACAAGACACAGAAGTCTGTCTAGTATTTCCACTGGTCTTTTAAGTGGCTTCCTTATGGGTCTTTTTTTCCATTAGAAATTTGTGATCAATAACTCATTAAGTACTTACACATGTGTATACTTATAGGATGTCCTTAATCTCATATAATCTGTAAGGTATAATAGCTAGTTGATAATGACAATGGATTTTCTCACAGGTAAGACACAATATGAAATTCTGGAGCTAAAGTGGTGAGCATCAAGCCAGATATTTGGCCATTCCCTTTTCCCACCATTTACTTTCTTGTATCAGACAAGAACTAAGCATGAGTAATATCAAGTGCCTTCTAATTTTAGAGTTCATAGTAGAATGTGCTGGCTAATGGTCAAGTAATAGGTCATAATCTCTCAAGTGCTATCCATTTATACATGACAAGCAAGCTGGACTTTACCTGTAGATGCAGAAACAAACATGGAGACTGGAATGTAGTAATAAATGCTATAAGACACGATCCTCAAAAACGTTTAAGTGTGTTCTGGACTCAACATTAACACAGCATTGTAAAGTGGGAATGTTTTATTCATTAGTGCTTTCAAAAATTTGACAATTGAAACACACAGGCATCATTTTACAATATGTAAGAATGTATAATGTTTACAAATGAATAATTTAATTGGAGAGGAAACTGATGTTCACCATCTTGTTGCTTTATGAGATCAGTGTTATTTAAACTAAGGCACTTGGCCACTAAAGTGAATCACATTCTGAAGAATAACCACAAAAGCAAGAGTCCAGAAGAAGAAAAGTAATAAGAGAATCAGGAAGAGAAGACAGTCTTTATCCTACATTTTTAGATTTTCAAAAGATGGGATCCAAAGAATAAACAGGATGTGACTAATATAGTGTCATCAGAAATTTTTGGTTGTCCCTGTAGAGTCATCATGTTAATTATGGAAAACAGTGTCCTCTCTTGGGATATAGTCTTAAGAAAATATTTTAAGAATGTACAAATTTTCAATTTGAAACCTCTAGAAATTCTAGAACAAGAGAGCTCTATGTCTCAGCATTTGCCAGAGGAAGGATCTAGAGAAGGAAAAGAAAAAGGCAAACTAATTTGTAAGCAGCCACATAGTAAGAAGACTCAAAGAGTGACAGATTACAATGTAACAAAATAAACAAATTTAAGCAATTGAAAGAAAGAGAAAGAAGAGAAAAAAAAGGAAAGTTAAACTTTTCTGAGTTAGGCAAGTTGATCCCACAGAACTGTCTGAAGGTACTGTAAGGACTGCACACAGACCAAGAATTCTGGGAGAGAAGTTTGTTGTTATTGAAGGGTTGTATAAGTGTTCCTCCTATCACCTTAGCCTGGCTTAGGTTCAAAGTGCCTCTCTTACTCTGGAGTCAGATCTGCCTTGTGATCTGTTCTGACCAGTAGCTACTTTTCGTGAATTGCCTCTTCTACTACTATTGTAAATTTCTAGATAGAATTTTACTAACTAATACCCACCCTTAAAGAACACTGCCTAGTATGACCCAAACTTTAGGGAGAAGTATACGTACTAGGGCAATGAAAGTAATGCTAAATTTTATCCTTATGTTGTTTACATCCTCAGGTTTGCAAAGAAAGATGAAAGTGTAGTGTTTCCCTAAGCTATACTGATATATTTTTCTAAATTGGTGCTTTTAAATTTTTTTCAGTTTCTGATAATAATGAGATAGACAGAGAGATGGTGAAGGTATAGTATTTCATATTTTTCTAAATTGATGCTCCTTTTAAATGTTCAATTTCTAAAGATATAAAAATATTGGCTTTGTCACAGAAATACCACTAATGAATATGATATCATTTGAAAAATGATTTTCCATTTTCTCAGTATCCCTTCATGTTTGTTGGACAACTAGATATGTTTGTCTGATGTCTAGATGGATCATATAATTGTATATATTAAGTAAAAATATGACAAGAAAAAATCTGTCCACTTCTTAACTAAATTATTGCATATAACTTGGCTTTTGTGAAAAAGTGGTTCATATTTAACTTATAAAAAAAGATAACAAGAATGAAACAAATAAAAATAGAAAAATGACAGAGATCTCAAGCTGTTGGTTTTGAAATTTTGGCAGAGAATTGTTTTATACAAAAATGAAGAAAGAAATGTTGGATGAGGATTCCAAACAGATGCCTCTTTGGTGCTATTCAGGCCTCCATAATACTGCCTCAGAGGACACAAACCAATCAGGATCCTGGCTGAGCCAACTGAAGAAAATAATTTGAAATGTTGGCATTCACACTGAGGGAATTTGCATGACCCCTGTAGACATCCAAACCCATCATTCTCCTCCTTAAACCTCTACCACTTCTTTCTAACAATTCAAGAGAATTCTCAGAATTGATAAGCATGTGAAATTGACATTCAGATTGTGAAGCCACAATCTTCATTTCTTATGTGCTTTGCAGTTCATTATTGTGGAAAGCTTTCTCTAGCTTAGTACGTAGCACCATCAATGAATTTCACTGAACACAGCCAGCTCCACATATGCTAGAGATGTTTCTAAAGCCTTTGACACATTTCTGATGATGGGTTTGATTTTTTTCTTGATTAAATGCCAGTGATATTAAAATACTTTATAATTTAGTGGGTAAATATTTGTGGTACCAGAATGAGGTTATTAAAATATGTGTATTCATTTATGGTCTTTCCAGTCATGGAATATAAGGCACAATTGACAACTGAGACTGGAAGAACAAATGGAAATGATTGGCTTTATTTTGTTATTTGAATTTCATTTTTAGTTGAAAATTAAATGGCCTCTTCAGTACCAAACACTCTCCTTGGCCAGCTAGTTGAGCTCTTCTGAAATCAGAACTGAACTGAAATGGAAGGCAGACTGATAATTCACATTAAAATGTGGGGTGCAGGATTTTGCCACCCCCATACATAACTTTTTTGATGATTTCTATTACAAATTCCAGAATTACACAATTCTGGAGATGCAAACATCTTTGTTATCTATGCAAAACACCATCTACTGGGTGCATATTTTCCAAACTTTCAATGCCTTATCAAGGGGCAAAATGATTTGCAAGTGATATTATATTGCAGTATTCCTTCACTCAAGTGTCAGACTTTTCTGGGTGAATTCAGAGGTTCATTTCTAAGACAGAGACCACAGGAAAGAGTTTAAAAGAGAGTTCATTTCATACAGCACTAGTACCATGTTCTGTTTTTTAAACTAATGCATTAGGTCAGAATGTTAGTTTTGATTGTAAGTTGTTCCTTTCATCTCTTTTAAACATTTCTTCCACTAATTAATACAAATGCAGTAACTCTGAATGGATAACCACAGGGAATCAATTCAAGAATCATCTGCTGGGAATGCTGTATATCAAGAAACTATCATATCATAGATTTTGCTGTAGAAAAAAATCTTTCTACTGGTCAATTTCTCTCTCATGCTTAAAATCTTTTCTAAAAGTAACTCCAATTTATTTATAGAAAGGGACTATTTCTGTATTTTAAGTACGTAAATGGTTTGAATCTTTAGCAATTTTCCCTAAGTGTAGAAGCTCAGAGATGAAAACACAGGTTCTGACATGAATGTGTGTGTATATGTGTGTGTGTGTGTGTGTGTGAGTGTGTGTACAAAGTTCCTCACTCAGACCCAAACATCCTGCTTTTCCTAAAATCACCAGTGAAATCAGCACACAATGTACAACTATCTCTAAAACATAGTAGCAGAGAATCCTCCTCTGCTTAACACAAAACTAATTAAAACCAAACCAAATCAACCAAAACAAAACTCATTGAAATTTTTGTTTACTGCAAGAAGGCCTCTATTTAATGACATGTTTCTCTGAATGCTCTTCATTCTTCTGGTGTGTATTTCCTGCCATGAGTTGCTATTCCCACTTGGTATTGGTTATGATTTTTTTTCATTCCTCATCATCATTTCTTCTTACCTTAATCCTGTATTTGTTCTTCTTCATGTCACATAAACTATTTCTTTCTAACTCACAGCAGTTTTCAAAATCACAGCCACCAGAAATTCCAGTTCCAGGGACCCTGATAGCCTCTTCTGCTCTCTGCAGGAGCCAGGCACATATGCGTATAGACAAAGACTCATATATATGAAATGAAAAGAGAACAATTACTATTTGAAAAGAGTGAAAACCATACATTAATTAACTATTTTATTATTGAGATGTCTATGCTCAAAAATAAAGTATTGCTTATATATAATTCTGTAAGTAACATGATACACATTGTTGTATATTTATATACAAAAAATTCCCTGTGAGATATGTATAATTTGTATAATGTACATTATGGTTATACATTACCTTTATAGTTTGATTTGCTTATTGCTTTAAAAATTGCGCCATGTATTAGTTACCTTTATGTTGCTGTGTTAAGATAACATGAACTAGGCAGCTTACAGGATAAACTATTCATTTCTTTTTACAGATCTAGAGGTATGAGGGTCCATCATGCTTGGGAGGCAGACCACCAAGTGGAAGGCATAGCAGCAGAGGCAAGAATATAGCAGATCAGATTTTTTTCATAGCAAATATAACACAGAGAATACAAGCTAAATGTAGGGTGAAGCTATAAAAGCTTGAAGCTATCCCACAGAGCCATGCTTATTCCTACAATGCTACACTCCTAAAGTTCCCCAAAGGGACCAAATCCTCAAATCCTCAATCTCTTGGGGATGCTTATATTCAAATCATCATGTCCTTTTTTGTTTTCGAATGAAACATAGAATTGAAAATAGGGCAAGTAAATATGCCTTGACAGACTCTGAAAATAAATAACCAGTGCAAATAATCACTGCCTTCTTTGGGTTGCTTTAATGTTGTTTCTGCCTCAGGGATGCTTCACAGACAAGGTTCCATGACAACTGCTAGATTAATGTTCGGTTGCCCAGATTGCAATTAATGCAGGTTTAATGGTGCTATTTAACATATCCACCATCTCAGCCTTCAATATACCTTCTCTGATTGACTGAATACAAAGGTTTGAAACAGTATTTTAACGTTATGCCTCCTTTGATTTTTCTGAACAGTAATTTCCACAAAAGCACAGGTCCTGCTTTTCTTGTGTAACTTAATCATATTCCATTATTTCAAAGGGAAGTGAGTTTTCTGGAGCTGGGATTTGCATTCTTGCAATTTTTTCTAAGTTTTCAGAAGTTAAGTTTTGAGGCACCAAAATTGCATCAACTATAATAACAACCTTAAAGGTGTGAACAAATGACAGGTAGTGCTAGACTGGGGATTTTATACTTTAGTTTCTAGTTTGTTTAATCAAAATAAACAATTTCTAGAAATTTATGAACAACTAATTTATCTTAATTATGGACCATAAGGATCAAAAAATACATCCAGAAAAGTCTTATCAATCTTCATCTAGACAAGAGGATTGGTTACTCTCATTGTACAAAAGTAAATATTCACTCTGACCTCAAGCAAAAATAAAGTCTACCCCTTCTTCATTAATTTGATGTTCAAGGAGTATTTTGCCTTTATCAGACATACCGATAACCACAGACGCCATGAAATCAAACAAACAAAAGCTAAACAAGAGCAAAATCCATCATTTTCCCTGAAGGTCTCTTTCACATGGATAAGATACAAGATTATGAGCAATTAAACACTAAGGTGGATAAGGAATGCCTAGCAAATTCAAGGTCATGCTGAAGGGGATTAGATTACCTTACCTAGTCTGCAATGGAGAAATTTATTTAACTAGATTAAAAAAGGGGAGTTCTGAGCCAGAAAATAGAGAGGTTAATCATTAGAGAGATGGCACAAGAAGTGTAAATTTACTAGAGAATGAAAGATTATCTTTTAGAATTAAAAGGAAAAGTAGATTTAAGTGTCCACCTCACTTTTCTTTTCCTCTGCAGAGTATTTAACTATTGTATTCTGTGTCCATTGGATGCCCTGTGGTGGGATGCTAACCCAGCATCATTTATGACCTTTCAGTATGTTAATGGTTCTCTTTGCAGAAGCCATCATTCACTCCCTGCTTCTGATATCATTCATATGGTACGGTTCTTGACATCTTTTCAAAATCAAACTAGACCAGAGGTCATTGCAATAGTAAATAAGTCTAGGTAGATGATTTTTACTCCAGAAAAATATGTGTGATAGGAAATATTTTTGACTTATAAGAATTTTTCACTTCCATTTATAAATTTTACTGTAAATTCATCATGTGTCAATATTCAATTCAATCATATATGCATACATATAAAAAAGTCATCATATCCTATTTGCTAGTATGATGGATTTTGGTTGGTGAATGAATAAATTTATATTTTAATAGATTTTGATCTCAAACTATATTCATTTTATATATTTTGTTCTATGTATATAAGTGAGTGCTTATATGTGTGTACTTGGGTGTGTGTGCACCCACATGTGAATATATGCATTCTTAAGAAGAGGTTACAATCATATTTTTGAAACAAGGTTCCTTGTCGTCTAAGACAGCCTGGAGGCAAGCTTCAGGGATCCACTTCTCCCCACCTGCACAGTACAAGGATTACAAATGCATACAGCCTCAGCAACCAAATTAAGCATTTATTCTAAGAATGAAGCTCACATTATTTTGCTTCCTTAGTAAATAACCATCTGATCTTTTCTTATCTTTATCATTCTGCTTTGTTCTATTGACCCCAATTATTAGAGAACATAAGAACATACTGTTGAAACTGTTCAGGTAATTTTGTGACAGGCAAGTGATAGAAAAACAATACAAAAAAACTTGACACTGATTAAATTCACTGATAAATCCTTGAGTTATACATGTCAACAAATAGGATCGATATATTGTCACATGTAAATTGGGAATGAGATTTTGTGGACAGGTTAAGAGTGCTGCTGCACACAGTCACGTGCTTTGGGTTTATTTTATTTGAGCTTTCATCTTAAGAGTTAGGTTTTGTTTTTGTTTTGTTTTGTTGTTTTATTTTATTTTATCTTTGTGTTTACTAAATGAAATCTTTTGGGAAAAGAAGAATGTTCTGGGTATCAGAGTCAGATGCCTCATTTGCACACTGATCCATTTCCTTGTCTTGCTCTTCCTTCCCTAAGACCTGTATTTCTTTCTCAGCTGCCTCCGGCATACTGAGCCTCTTGTTCCTTTGGCTTCCCATGTTACTGTTATAATACTCCTATGTGAACAACAGAAGAGAAACATGGCCTTCTCATCTTCCTCCTGTTAACAATGGGGGGCTATTCAAGAGACTGATAACTTTGCACATATTGTTTTAGAAACAGACAGGGCTTTGATCATTGTTCTTTTTGCATAGGAAAACATTGCTGGCAGAGTTCTCCTTTTATCTTTTTCCATTTAAAATTTTTTTATTAGATATTTTCTTTATTTACATGTAAATTTCTCCTTTCCCAGTTTCCCCTCCAAAACAACAAACGAAGAAACAAACAAAAACAACAAAAATCAAACCTCTGTTGCCTCCTCCCTCCCCATGCCTGCCACCCCACCCTCTCTCACTTATTGGCCCTGGCATTCCCCTACACTGGAGCACAGAACCTTCACAGGACCGAAGTCCTCTCCTCCTATTGATGATTGAATTTGCAATCCTCTACTATACACATGCTGCCAGAACAATCAGACCCACCACGTGCAGTCCTTGGTTGGTGGTTGAGACCCTGGAGCTCTGAGGGTACTAGTTAGTTCATATTGCTCTCTTTTTTAACCTCATCCTGGCACAGAATACTTCCCTAAATGAGATGCAATGTCTGTGGAGTGATGCATCGACCATGGATTGAAACGTCCAGGCAGCGGGAAGAGGACATCGATTTTTTTTTCATCCTAGCTAGAGAGCTATAATTCAATTTCTTACTATAATATACAAATTGTTTAACAGTCTTTGAATTGTGAAAACATTAACTTACAGTGAATTGAAATTGTGAAAACATTAAAGTACAGTGGGAATAATTGTGATATACACATAGGCTAGCATAAGCTGATGTAGATAGAATAAACAAAACTCTGATAAAGTCATTGTTCCTCAAATTTCTCCATTTTAAAAATTGGCCCATTGACTAATTTAGCCACATCTGTGAATAAATATGAAATGATTTTTCCAATCTACACCAAGCCATTCTCAGGTGTTAACTAAATTTAAAATTATGAATTACCTCATAAAAAGAGAATTCAAGTTTTTGTTGGATTTAGAATTAAAATGTAAGAAAAATGTATTGCAATAGAGGAACTTATTCTCAATGTAGATATAGAAATAGTAGCAATATGATACACAGTTACATGATGTTCTTGCACCTAGACTCCTATATTCACCCTCATTTGCTCAAGGGAAAAACAAGGAATTGAATCTAGCATCAGTGCAATTGGCTCACACATCACAGCACCCTTATCTAATTTCAGGTTTTTAATATTCCATTCTACACAGCAAATCCTAATCACGTTCTTAGTTAGTTTAATACCTCTAGAATACCTATTACAAGGTTTCTAATTTGTAACCCCTCCATATGTTGCTTAAGAATGAATACGTTAATCCAAGCAGTGGAGGTGTACCCCTTTAATCCCAGAACGTCGGAGGCAGAGGCAAGCAGATTTCTGAGTTCGAGGCCAGACTGGTCTACAGAGTGAGTTCCAGGACAGCCAGGGCTACACAGAGAAACCCTGTCTTGAAAAAAACCAAAAAGAATGCATACATTAAATAATAAATAAATGATGATGTTTAGCACCTCTAATGTACATATACTTCCTTTGCCTTTACTATTGCACTTAAATTTTATAACTGACAACTGTGAACATTGTGTTACTTCGCACTATATATATATATATATATATATATATATGATTGTAGATATATTTTTAAAAATGTCAACATTGTAAAAATAAACCATCTTTTTGTAAGATAAATGATTACATAGTTCTCGATTTTTATATATCAGAATAGAATTAGAAGAATTTTGTTTAATTCAACAAATGTAGAACTAAACACTATCATATGACATATTGAAGAAATGCTGTATCATGGATATTAACAATGATGCTTTTTCCTAGTAACCATAAAAGAGTAGTTCTGTGGTTCATATTTCATGTGCTTTCAGTCCTCCAAATCTTTATATACTGGGTGAAATATTGTACAAACTGTATTTGAATATAGCATGCATCTGTAATATTTAAAAATTGCAATTATTAAGAATGTACTGTGTAATATGAGGTAATCATTCAGCAAATAGAATGACATGATTTGGTTTTCTTCTCAGTGTTTTGCTTTGTTGACATTATTACCTTTTATAAGGATATTTTGTCATTAATTGTCACTGTTTCATAAGATATTGTATAAATCATAATACTCAAATCATTTTCCTGATTGACATAAGCTAATGGGCTTTTATAGTAGTTCTTGGCAGACAAAGTCACAGCATTGCAGGATGCCTAATTCAGTATATATCTACTGTGGTTAGGATTAGTGAGCACTTCCCATAGCTGCTTTGTTTGCAAGCCTAGACAATAATTAAGGGAAACCACTAAATGGTTAGTGTGTATAGATTAATTTGTTTACTTTTCACGAATATTTTCATTATCCTTGATTCTATATGAAAGCTTATTATTAACATGAATGTAACAATATTTACCTTTTGACATTAATCACAGATTTTATATTCGCTTATATAAAAATTATTTTAATAAACTCAGCTTAGCTTAATAATACTAGATAGTTACTTTTCTAGAATTAAGGTAGTACTAGAATATGAACACTCAAAAGCAGGAGTACAAAATAAATGATATTAAGACAATTATAAATTGCATGTAATGATTTTAAACTCATGTTTATTGAAATCTTACCGAATAATGAAAATTGCACACATGTTTCTACCAAAATCCTTTCTGCTCTTTCCCTACTGTACTTTCCTTTTTCTACTCTACCCCAACCTCCTGCTTCTCGGCACCTGTTTCCTATTGTACCTTTGCTCCGTGCATCTAATACACACAAGGTAGTCAGCTCTCATTTCATTTCCAATGCTTTGGTGAATGAGCATCTAATATTAAAAAATCACATCCATGATTATATTTTCTTTTCTAAATTGCTTAATTTCAGAATGTGAACCACTACTTACTTTCATACTAAGGAACAATACCAATTAAAAACTAGAAAAGTCGTTTGATTTGATTTTCATTCTGCTTACATTTTCACACATGATAATTATAGAGTCTGTGCTCAGAGTTAATAGAGAGTATGAGAAGGATGCTGGGAAAAATCGGAAGACTCATGAAAAGGCCATGTATGTAATTTGGAAGGAATTTCCACAAAGTTCTGCTAACACTTTACATGCATTGGTGTTTGGGGGCTTGCAAATATACAGTAATAAGTTGGTTACTATACTTAACCAATGAGTGAGAATACTGATACAATAATGAGAGCTAAATGACCAAAAATACTCTCTGCTTTACACAGAATCATGATAAAGCATTTTCATAGTGAGGACTACAGCTAGCAAACATAACAAATAGCTTTCTATTAGAAAGTTCTTGAGCCAGGAGAGATGATTCAGCTCACAAGAGCATTCGTTCTTGCAGAAGCCCTGGCTTTGGTACCAACCATTCATATGGTAGCTCATAACACATATGAGAACTGTAACTTCAGTTCTAAGGCATCTAGACTCTTCTGACTTCCAAGAATATATGACATGCCATACATAAAAACATGCAGCATTCACACACATAAAGTTAAATTAATAAATCCAATGTTTTTTTTTGTTATTTTTTTAAGTTAGGTAAATGTGATTTTGTAAATGCAGAAGAGATTGTCACAGATAAAAGGGTTTCAAATAATTTTATGCAAATATAAGCTCCTCTGCTTAATACTCAAAGCATTTAGTTCTAGAATTAAATGAAGACGAGAAACCATTTATTAAGCCTATTTTTATGCAGTGCAATAATAGACAATTGTCATTTCTGTAATTTGATAGTTTGTCTGACATTAATTTTTGTACATTTTTCCTCTACTATTAATGACAAGATTATTAATGACAAGTTAAAAACAACATTGGGCTCTCTAACTTTGTCCACCATAATAGTTTTCAATGCTTAATCATTATGAAAAAAAATAATTTTAGATCAAGGTAACTACCACATTTATGGTCCTAGTGTTCAATAACTGGTTTTGAAATAAGAAAATTTCTGCTCTCATAACAGGTAGGCAGTTAGTGAGGTGAAGTAAACAATATGTGCGTTTGAGCACTGGAAAGTAACTTGGTTACTGTGGTTTCTTTGTAAAAGAGAAACAATTGGCTAAAACTTTCAAAGGTAAATTTAAAGCATCTTTTAATTATGTATGCCCATTGATTGCATGTGCTTCTTATATTTCTCTCCTTTGTATTTTCCACTACCTGGGTTTTAGACTTTCCAAGTATGTATGTAGTTATGGCATTTTACAGATTTTCATTTTACACAAAGTGAAATATCAAGTACTAAATAACTTTTGATTCCAATTAAATGTATACATATATATATATATCACAATGTAGTATACAACATATACATTTTACAATGCAAAAATATATGTTTTAACACAAAGATTCATAACTTTTGAATGCAATTAACTACACACACACACACACACAGAGATATATATCACAATGTAATATATAACACATACACTTTACAGTGCAAAAATATATATGTTCTCACACAAAGATTCACAGATTGTATTGTGACTCCCTAGAATATTTTGTATCTCCTGGACACACCACACACACAGATATACCATTTTCATATGAGCATATAAGTAAGTGTTACAGGGCAGTTGGTCATTAATATTTCTCATGTGAAATGAGAAGTTGTGTGCTTGTAAGCATAGCTTTTGAAGTGATCCCAAGGCATCCCCTCCTCATCTGTGGCACAGATAATGGGATTTGGATCTCATATCATCCTTGTCTGTGTGAACCTGATAAGTGTCTCTGAGTGGTTTACTCTGTATAGGGATCTGTGAAATTCAGGTCACTTCAATAGTTTCTTGTTTACAGGGTGGACTCCTAACAGCCACACCTTGTGTGTACGAGCTTTCATTCAGCAAAACAGTAGCTGTTAACACTCAAATGGAAGGCTTTATTGATCAATGAGGAAAACAAGGAGAATTTCTAACTAAATAAATATTAGTGTTGAATCACATTATCATAAACAACTATGAAATTTATCTTTATATCTTGTACATTGATAACTCAGTTCAAACAATTTGGAATCTGTTCTTTGTGGTATGTTTTCATAATTATGAAGGCCATATTATTTTAAAACCTCTGAAGACTGTTTCTATGAACAGAGTCAATTGTGTTCATAATTTTAGAAGGATTGTGCCTTGTTTAAATTTCAGAATGTTTTCCTTGGTACTTGTTCAATACTTCTGTTGAGTAAGGCCAAATCCAGGATTCTATGTTTTC
This sequence comes from Mastomys coucha, assembly GCF_008632895.1. Lineage (NCBI taxonomy): Eukaryota > Metazoa > Chordata > Mammalia > Rodentia > Muridae > Mastomys > Mastomys coucha. The sequence continues at coordinate 38,008,826 of NW_022196900.1, read as the reverse complement.
TAACAAAGGCTTGTGGTATTTGATTTGTTGTGACACCACGATGCAATATTAACACATCATCTGTAATACTATCCATGAAAGAAAAGAAAATTAAGATTCTTTTATCAAGACATAAGTATACTATATTTTTTCTAAATTGATTTTTCAGTGGGGAAGGAAGTAGGAGTGTACAAATAGAATGTAAATAACATGTGTAAGTAACACAGGATGAGAAGTGGGTAGATGTTGTAGCTCATTGATGGATCTGAGGCAGAAGCATTGCTATCAGTTCAAGTCCAACTTGGTTTTATCCATTCCTAAGACATATATTGAGTCATGAGTAGTGTCACAGAGTTTACAAACATTTCAGAGTTTTTGAATAGTACCAGAAAAAAGTAATATACAGAGTTAAAACTAAATGAAATGATATGTCCAAAGACCAATTGTAGTATGGGCTATTTTAGGCACTTCCAAAGAAAGGCATATTTGTTAAGTGGAAAACCCACTACAACTTTATTGCTGAAGTCTAGAAAGTAGTTTACATTGAAGCCTTAGAAATTAATTGATCTAAAGGATTTCTGGGTTTTCCTTTCTAACTCTTTAATTTGATTTGTCAGATTACTTCTCTTTGTTTACTTCAATTTCTTTGAGAAAACTTCTATTGCTCATCCTTTAGGTTTTAGATCATGCAGGCAACTTTGTTAGTGCCTGGGTGTGGATATTGGATTTTGTATTTCAAACCTCAGCTGAAGTGAAATAGTGTCCACTGATAAAACTAGAAAATGGACATCTAGATGAATGAAAAGAAGGCATTACTATACATGATACTCTTCCATAGACAAATTTCTGTACAGTCGTTGGCCAAAACCACCTGTGGTTGACTGAGATAAGATATGTTTTGGGTGAGAGTGTTGAACATGCTCACTGTAATCTGGTCCTTAACACTTACAAATGAATCAACTATATAACTAGTTAAGTTGTTATTCTTTAAATAAATTTATTCATATTTTATGATTCTAAAAATAGTAACTCATGTCCACCATTCATCATTCCTTACACTAAATGAGGAACTCACTCAATAAACACAGACTCTTCTTCCAAGAGTTCAGAGTCAAGATTAAAAAGTATAAGTAAGGAATTAAAAAAATACTATTTTCTTGAAAGGCATATAATATTGCAGCATCGGGGAAGGAAACTAGAATGTGGCTTCTTCAAGGCCACATTCTTTAGAAAGTTTTGGCTCTTTAGAAAGCTACTAAGAGCATAGACTTGACATGGCAATGGATTACATCATCTGTGTCTATAATGGTTTATGCTTAGATTGTTTTCTGTGCAGACATAATCAACTGTGAATTAAATAGCATTGACATATTTGGCATGGATTAGTTTTTTATTATTATTAGATATTTTCTTTATTTAAATTTTAAATGATATCTCCTTTCCCAGTTTCTCTTCGAAAAAAAGAAGAAAAATAAAATAAGATAAAAAACCCCTCCCCCAACTCACCAGCCCACCCTCTCTCACTTCCTGGCCCTGGCATTCTCCTACACTGGGGCATAGAACCTTCACAGGCCTCTCATAGAACCATCAAGGGCCTCTCTTGCTCTTGATGACCGACTAAGCCATCCTCTGCTATACTATGCTGCTGGAGCCACGAGTCCCACAATGTTTAATCTTTGGCTGGTGGTTTAGTTCCTGGGAGCTCTGAGGGTACTAGTTAGTTCATATTTTTGTTTGTCCTAAGGGACTGCAAGGCCTTCTGCTCCTTGGGTCCTTTCTCTAGCTCCTTCACTGGGGACTCTGTGCTCAGTCCAATGGATGGCTGTGAGCCTCTACTTCTGTATTAGTTAGGTACTGTTAGAGTCTCTCAGGAGACAGCTATATCAGGTTCCTGTCAGCCAGTACTTGCTGGCATCCACAATAGTGCCTGGATTTGATGATTGAATATGGAAGGATTCCCAGGTGGAGTGATCTCTAGATTGTTCTTCATTCAGTATCTGCTCTATAGTTTGTCTCTGTAACTCCTTCCATGAGTATTTTCCCCCTTATAAGAAGGAAGCAAGTATCCACACTTTGGTCTTCTTTCTTCTTGAGTTTCTTGTGGTTTGAAGATTGTACTTTGAGTATTCCGATCTTCTGGGCTAATATCCAGTTATCGGAGAGTGCGTACCATGTGTGTTCTTTTGTGATTGGGTTACCTCACTCAGGATGATATTCTCCAGATCCATCCATTTCCCTAAGAATTTCATAAATTCATTGCTTTTAGTAGCTGAGTAGTACTCCATTGTGTAGATGTACCTCATTTTCTGTATCCATTCCTCTGTTGAGAGACATCTGGGTTGTTTCCAGTTTCTGGCTATTATAAATAAGGCTGCTATGAAAATGGTGGAGCATGTGTCCTTATTACATGTTGGAGCATCTTCTGTGTATATGCCCAGGAGTGGTATACCTAGGTCCTCTAGTAATAGTATATCCAATTTCCAGAGGAAAAGCCAAACTGATTTCCAGAGTGGTTGTACCAGCTTGCAATCCCACCAGCAATGAAGGAGTGTTCCTCTTTCTCTACAACCTCTCCAGCATCTGCTGTCACCTGATAGTTTTTATCCTAACCATTCTGACTGGTGTGAGGTGGAATCTCAAGGTTGTTTTGATTTGCATTTCCCTGATGACTTAGGATGTTGAACATTTCTTTAGGAAACTCTCAGCCATTTGGTATTCCTCAGTTGAGAATTATTCTTTGTTTTGCTCTGTACTCCATTTTTTAATAGGGTTATTTTTGGTTCTCTGGTTTTTAACTTCTTGAGTTCTTTATATATATTGGATATTGGCCCTCTAACAGATATAGGATTGGTAAAGAACTTTTCCCAATTTGTTGGTTGCCATTTTGACCTATTGACAGTGTCTTTTGCCTTACAGAAGCTTTGTAATTTTAGGAGGTCCCATTTCTCAATTCTTGATCTTAGAGCATAAGCTATTAGTGTTCTGTTCAGGAAATTTTCCCCTGTGCCCATGTACTCAAGGCTCTTCCCCACTCTCTTTTCTATTAATTTTAGTGTTTTTATGTGGAGGTCCTTGATCCACTTGGACTTGATCTTTGTACAAGGAGATAGGAGTCGATTTATTTGCATTCTTCTACATGCCAGTGTACTCTTTGGTTGGTGGTTTAGTCCCTGGGAGATCTGCGGGCTTGGCATGGATTCTTAACCATTATTTTCTGGTAACTCACAGTAGTTATTGGGCCATATTTCATCTAGAGTGTGCATCATGATGTTGCTATTTTCCTACATCTAAAGACTCATGTTCTCTTCTGGTTTTGCTACCTTTATGCTCCTGGCAGTTATTAGTTATGAAAGATTAAAACAAGGAATATGAAATAAAATTTCCATATCAATGTTACAATAGAACTCCTTATAATATATTAAGCTACTATAAAATTGAGCCTAAGGATAATTTGTGAATTTTTCATGTAAAATGATGAGATTAACTTTAAAATATAGAATTAAATTAGAAATCAGTCTGATTAATAAGGATTCAGGAGAAAAATGAGAATAAACCTCTACTGATAACTTTTTGTATAGTCTATAAGGGCCTTCTTTGATTTTCCCCTGAATGAGGTCTGTCAATCTCAATAGGCCTCTCTGCCTTCAATAGTTAATTTAATGATGGTGTAGACAGAAAGCAGTAAACAATTAATGGCAAGGATTTTAGGATACATAAAATCAGCTCCCACATCTTTCTCTGGAAAGACTGTCTGTAAATAGGCATAGGCCAAGGAAATTCCTGCAAGAGCATGCAGGCATGGAGACAGCCTCTGGCTTAGATCTCACAGTGACAGTGCTTGGGGAGCTTGGAAAGAATTGATGATGAAGTGTTTGAAATATTCCTGTCGTAAATTACCTTGACTGTGGGTCTGCATGCATGGCTGAAGAGATTATTTAGCTGAGAATTTATTTGAACAACATATATTAAGGTTTTGTAAACTGCTAGCATTTCATCCAAGATGAAGGAAGATACATGAAGGAATTTTTTCCTCTTGTTCTAATACATGATTTTTTGGGGGAACTTCTGGTTAATAAGTTTTATTTCTGAAAGTATTTTAATTTGGGCTTTAATCATTCATGTGATGCTTTGGCTTGATAATAGCACAATAGTGTGGGTAAATGTGCTTACAGACAGGGGGTTAGTATGAGTGTCCTCTGAGAGGCTCTGTCAACACCTGATAAAGGCAGATACAGATACTCACAGCCATCCATTGGACTGAGCCCAGAGATCCCAGTGGAAGAATTAGAAAAAAGACTGAAAGAGCTGAAAGGGATTGCAACCCCATAGGAAGAACATAGTATCGATTAACCTGAGCTCTCAGGAGTAACCACCAACAGAAGACGGGTCCATGATTCTGGCTACATATGTAGGAGAGGACAGCCTCATCTGGCTTCAGTGGGAGGGGAGGCACTTGGTGCTTTGGAGACTTGATGCCTCAAGGAAGAGCAATGCTAGAGGGGTGAGGCAGGCGTGGTAGATGGGGGAACAGCCTCTTAGAGACAAAGGGGAGGGGGAGGGGTGGATGGTTCATGGAGGGATACTGGAAAGGGGGATAACATTTGAAAGGTCAATAAATAAAAGGTTAATAAATAAAAAAAAACAGTAATTCATTTTAACTTTTAATTTCCTCCCTCATTATTGATAATGATGTCTAATGCAGTAATGTAACTGTGTTGTTTTACTCCAAGCCTGGTCCTAAAACATAAAATTTGCTTTACTCCATGTTAACATCAGACTTTATAATGATAATGTGGTTATTATAAACAATTATAACAACTCAGGAAAGGAGACATGATATAAATTGGTAAGAAGTCCCATCAGTAAATAATGAGTTTCCCAAACTAGATTCTAGATGTTTAGATAAAGGACAGTATTAACTGAAGTCATTGTGAGAATTGGTCCTGCATACAGATCTGTTTTGCTTACTTGCAATTTGCCTCAATCCAAGGTAAACATTATACCTGATGGTAAAAAGCCAGTTGTAATTCTGGCAATGAAGTTCTTTAACATACCATGTACATTTACTTGGTTTTATGGAATTTGTCACCTGATCCAGTGGTTTGCTTTCTCCTCCAGAACCATTTCAGTAGCTCTCGTCTTGCTCCCTCTGAAATTCATGGGTTCTTTTAAATTATTATTGTTACAACATACACTCAAGAATGCAGCCTCTGAATCCATTTAATGTTGCTCATAGGTGCATGTTTTCAGGGATGACTACTTGATATTAGATACAGTAGTTCTGAAGTTCCTGCCTGTGATAAAAGGATTTTCTCTCTCTTTCTCATCAGGTTTTAGCTTCCTCCAGCTCTTCATCTATGGCATAGGCTGTGTAGGATGTCCCATCCATGCCCACTGTTCCATCCATGCTCACATGTCAATGATGTTGGTATTTTCTGGGTCTTATTTATGCAGCTATACTGTTGAGCTTTTATGGGTAGAGCTTATGTAGAGTATGTGAAGTCATAACCTCAGAGAAGATGCCCTGGTCTTCTAACCCTGCATGCTTCTTGTTCCCTCTCCTCGATGTGTCCTGAGCCTCAGGTATAGTGATTGTTTTGTGGCCATATTACTATGGGATGAGTGAACTCCAATTAATTTTTAAAGCAATAAACATTTTCTTAAAAGCTCATGTGTTTCAAAGACTTATGTAAATACAGTAAGCATGTAAGTATAGTAAGACAAAAGCAGATTGTCTGTTTGAGCTTTCCATTTGTATACTTGCCAGAGGAAGCTTGAGGCTAGCCTGGTCCACATAGCCAGTTGTTGGGTAGCTGAAGTGACATAGTAATATCCTGTTTCAAAAACTAAAATGTGGTTAGAACCCACTAGAGTTTGTGTGTGCAAGCCTGGGCCTCTCAGCCACTCAAATCTCCAAAAACCTGTCTGTGATAGAATCTGTTTTATGAAAGAATGACCAAAGTTATAATATCTTAAAAATTAGCAAAACTGGTTTCTCAATGCCATAGTCTTTTCTACTATTGAGTACAAGATTACTTTGAACCCTCTCTACGGAACTCAGTGTTGCTGATTTGAAAATAGAGTTTGTCATACACGAGGATATATTTGAGTTATTTAAATTATGAGTATTATGTAGATTGACTTGTTCAGTGAGGGAATCTAAACATTTAATGAGGCCCAATTGGTCAGAAGAAACAATCAGGCTTGTGCCAACCCCAGCACTGGCATTGGCAGTAGAATCTTGGAGTAATTTTTTGATAATTTTCATGCTCTTTTCACAAACACAGGAAAGTTGGTATGATATATTTTCAGTGTCTGTGATGACAAAGAATGGATGCAGAGAAAGAGTTGCTTTCAGTGTGTGTACTTTTAGACTTGGATGTCTAAAATATCTATTGGCTTGCCTTAATATTTGGAAATGAGGTTGCTATAGTTTCTCCTTTTTTTGTAGGTCTCAGAAGCTAACCTTTATGACTGTGTGTATGCATGTGTGCTGCATGACTATGTGTGTTTGAGCCTAAAGAAGACAATAAAACATATTGCCAGAAACAGTTTAAGTCAGTAGTTGAATAAAACTTGAGTCTGAACAACTTAAAAATCTTTCAGAAGCGATTATAACTAGTATTGACACTTGGTGTAACACAAAGAAAAAAATGCCTTGTAAAGCAAACTTCAGTAAAGAAAACTCTTTTGATATCACTGGTACATTTTATAAAATTAAAGACCAAGGAAGGTGAATAAGAGAAAAGCAAGTAAGTCCTTTATAAGTTATAGTAGTGAGTTTTCTAATAATAAAGGCTAAATCACAACATGGAAGCAATCATGAAGAAATAATATGAAATGAATTCATCCCAAATTTTCTGTTTTCCACCTGATGGAGGAAAGAATGCAAATCTGTGGCCAGAATGGGCATTCTCCATGATGGCCTAAGCAGAAGGAATGAAGACCTTCTATGTTTCTAACTAAAGAAGTGTCTGTGATATTTTAATAATGAAATAGAAAGGGAAATGTCATTTCTGCCTGGAACTCCTGTATTAATATGCCAGTGCTGAAACAATTTTTAATCATATATTTCTTCCTGCGTACAGAAAAAAAACTGTTAGGAGCAGAATAAATTTTATTCACATTTTAACATTGGTGAACTTAGGGAAAACAAATCCTCTGTCTTCATGGTGGCATTCTCCAAATATCATATTATCCAGTCACTTGTAAGTAGAATGGTTAGTTTGATTGCCAATAAAAGTTATACACACACACATACACACACACACACACAGAGAGAGAGAGAGAGAAAGAGAAAGAGAGAGAGACACCGAGAGACAGAGACAGAAAGACAGAGACAGAGACAGAGAGATCTCAAGAATCATGTAGGAAGAAGTTGTTTGAGTGTAAATTTGGATGATAATATGTACAATTATCAATGTTACTATTACATAATTACACATTACTAAACTGATGTCCTTTCCTATCAATCCATTTTTCTCAATAATGTTTCAGATACAGGTATTCTCTAGTACATATGATTCATGCAAATATATGCAAATAGAAATGTATATATGAACATGTATAAGGGTTAATACAAAAAATGTAATAGGAATGTTAATATTAATGTCTCTTGTATTTTATTTGTTCATTCTTACAGGATCTAATTTAATAGAGTAAAAGCGGAGTATACTTCTATCTATATGCCATTGCTAAAGATCAAAAGGAATGTGTTGAATAAAGTGGAAAAGCTGAAAAAATTATTCATGGATTATGTTTGAAATTCATTTTTACCTATACTCTCTTTATTCTTATCTATAAATCTTCTGGAACGGAAGTGTATTAGAATCTGTGAGAAGAAAACAGTGTTCGGGTACAAGAAAACATTAGGGATAAGTGGCACTATATGCTTTAAGGCTACTATTTGGAATTAGATTCTACCCATAATATGAATCATATTATCACATATCCTTGTCCAAAAGGTTTCCTATGCAATAATTGCCTGCTTCTCAAGCAGTCTAAAGCTCAAACATCAGTAGTTATTTTGAAATAAATAACAGAAGAAGCATCCACGTATTGAGGTGTCTGAACAGAGTTTTTCATGTGCAGTGCAGAAGCATTTACACTAATCTTACCTAAGGAGAATTAGACTAGGTCTCATATTTTACCTACACACTAGCAAAGAGACCAAACAGAAATTCACAATACAGAAAATCTTACTGTACAAATATAGCCTTGGAAAGCTGCACCCTACTGTACTTTGCCATAAAATCTGCACTTACAAAGCAGAACTCTGTTTGATATGAGTGGAAAGTTCATGGTTATGAGTGGGTTTACAATTCAATAAACAACTACTACTACCACTAGATTTGGTAAATGGAAGCACCTTTAAAAGTAAGGACTGTTGCAGGATATTTGATTACATTGTGAACACCGAAGTTGTGTTATTTACTGGAAAAACCTGTTTCTAGTTATGGTGTGGCTCAGCCCTAGCACACAGCTTCAATCCAAGAGCTTTATGTTTATTGTAAACAGGATTAAATAAAGTCAATCATAGGTCCAGAGGTGTGGGATGCAACTAGTTGACAGGGAGTGAACATAAGAAAAAACAATAGAGAGTAAAAGGAAGTTAGAAGGTTGGATAGAGAGAAGAATGGGAGGTGGAATGGAGGGGCATTCAGATTGAGGAAATTTGAGAAAGTGGGATGAAAGATAACTTTCCCTTTTGTGACTTCTGTTGTTGAGCAGGGTTAGCATGGTGTTTTCCCTGCTTCTCTGAGCCAGCAGGCTTTGCCTCCATCAATTGGCCATGTTTCTTTCTTGGTACAATTGAACATTTAAGATTTTGTAGAACACAACAGGAGACAGGAGTATAAAAGGTCTTATTATTATCTGTAGATGGAATGATCCACATTCTTTTAACCCTTGATGATATAAGTTTTACATTACAATAATAGAGGTCAAATTAAAAACCCTGGTTAAAATTCTTCAAACTAGAAACAGGATACAGCTGGAAATTTTTCTCCTTTGGTACATATAGAAGACTTCTAAAAGAATTTGATGAAGATAATTATAGATGTAATAATCATGGGTTAAAGGATTGGAGTGGAAAAAAATGGGTTCACAACAAAAAAGATCCTGACTGCTGACAATATTCAGAAAGTAATCAAGAAAACGTAATGAAAATCGTAGTATATACAACCTCAATACATATTCTAACATTATGAGTAAATAATGCAGAGAGAAATTAGGTATTCATAATCGTTTTTAATAGTTTGAAAGGAGATGTTTAACACTAGGCTGTCAGAGCCATATTTGGACTTTGGTAATGACAAAATAACTAGACAGTTGTATCCTGGCTCATTATTTCTTTTTTTTTCTTCTATTCTTTTGTTTTCACATTTAAAGTTTTAAATGATATTTATTTATTTACTTACTCAGTTACTTATTTACACTCCATCTTTCATTCCCTTCCTGGTCCACCATCCAGCTGTTCCACATCCCACATCTCTTCACTGACCCTGTGCCTCCAAGAGTATATCCCCAAACCCTCCCCACCAGAACTCTAAATTCCCTGGGGCTTCCCATTTCTTGAGGGTTAGGTGCACCTTCTCTGCCTTCTCTGACTGAATCCAGATCCAACAGTCGTCTACTGTATATGTGTTGGGGGCCTTATATCAGCTGGTGTATGCTGCCTGGTTGGTGGTCTTGTATCTGAGAGATGTCAGAGATCCAGGTTAGTTGAGAATGCTGGTCTTCCTACAGGGTTGCCCTCCTCCTCCTCTTCTTCCAGTTTCTCCCTAATTCAACAACAGGGTTCAGCAGCTTCTATCCACTGGTTGGATGCAAATATCTGCATCTGACTCTTTCAGCTGCTTGTTGGGTCTTTTGGAAGGCAGTAATGCTAGGTCCCTTTTTGTGAGCACTCCATAGCCTCAGTAATAGTGACAGGCCTTTGGGTGTCGCTTTGAGCTGGATCCTACTTTGGGTCTGTCACTGGACCATTTTTTCTTCAGGCCCCTCTCCATTTCTATCCCTGTAGTTCTTTGAGATGGGAACAATTATGGGTCAGAGTTTTGACATCCCTCACTTGATGCCCTGACTTTCTGCTGGAGGTAGGCTTTACAAGTTCCCTCTCACCACTGTAGGACATTTCATCTATGGTTGTTCCCTTTGAGTCCTGAGAGTCTTTTACCTCCCTGGTCTCTGGTAATTCTGGAGGGTTCCCAAAATCTCCTCTTTCCTGAGGTTGCCTGTTTCCAGTCATTCTGCTGGCCTTCATGGCTTCAGTCCTTTTCCCCCATCCAATAGTTAAGTAGAGCAGTATCTAAACTAAGACAAAAACATGCCATTCTCCATAAAGAATATACACAGAGCAGGTAGATTAGTGAGAAGCAAGCTCATTCATCAAATAAATGCCAGAATTTGCACAGTATAATAAAAAATGTATTAATATCTTGTTCATGGCATATTTGGGCTATAGATTACTTTCCTCAGTTTGACACCCAAATATCCCCACTCTTGATTTTTTTCAATTTTTAGAACATCAGACCCATAGCATGCAGATGTCAGAGAGTGAGAAAAAGAAAAATATGGAAAGCAGATCTTGAAAGCTATGGTTTGGAAGGAGTACATGATACTCTCCTAAGAAAACTCAGGTTCTCTAATGCATTGCAAGAACCCACTTTCATTCTGTGCCTCATTCTCAGTATTTCTATTGTATTCTGCTTCTAGCTCTATTTCATCATGTTGGTCAAAAATAATTGACTTACTCTCTTTTCAAATTTAGCATTTCTAGGCTCAGTCTTCGTAAATCCACTTTGATCTCTTTTTTGACAAAAATAGACAAACAAACTGTAGTAGAGAATGGCGACGGAGGTTAAGTAAGAAGCTAATTTCAGATCTCAAGTAATCAAGTAAAGTGGTTTAAAGGCACTGAGTACCTGGAACCCTAGAACCAGATCTTAGAGCAGAATTCTTGTTATCTTCCAGCCAAAGTAGTCTAAGGTTCCAAGTTCCAAGCTGAAACTGTCCCACAGTTTCAGGAACTGAGTTCTGCCTGGACCAAGGGAGAAAGGAGTCCTGAAACACAGAGTTTGAGAACAAAAGGACAGGAAGCCAAGTTGAGGGTTTCCAAACAAGGCTCTTTTACTTGGGGGTGGTTTGAGCTTATATAGGCAGGTAAGAACTGAAAGCTCGGGAAATAAAATATTTGCATAACATAAACATTGAGAAGTCAAGGAAGAGTCAGGAAGGAGTCACCAATGGTTCAGATGTCCTCAGGCAATAGGTGTTGTCACAGGCATAGTTGTATCTCAGCTGAACTTCTAGGGGGAACTTCTTTCAGAGATAAACAGGTAGTCTGCTGAAGGTCTTTTGGCTTAATTCCCTAGGTAACCATCTAGGGCAGAAGCAGCCAAAGGCCTGAGGCTGAACTGGGCTTGGGAGGCAACACCAAGCCCAGTGACCTTGTCTTAAAAAAATAAGTGAACAGGAGTTGGAGAGATGGCTCAGGAGTTAAGAGCACTGATGGCCCTTCAACAGGTACTGGCTGAGTTCAGTTCCCAGCAACCACATGGTGACTGAAACTATCTATAATGGGATATGATATCTTCTTCAAGTATGTCTCATGGCAGCTACAATGTACTCATATAAGTAAAATAAATAAATATTTTTAAAAATTAAAAATAAGTGAATACAACATCTGACTCTGACTACAACCTGTGGTCTGTACATGGTTATCATGGGTAAACACACACACATCTTCACATACCACACATACACATATATAAACACACATGCAAAGAATTTTTAATTAAATTATAGTTATCAAATGTATATAATATATCATATATGAATCATTTGCCCACCATAAAATTACTAGAAATATTTTGCTATAGGCATCTTAATGACAGAAAAAGAAGTTCAGAACTCAAATTATATTCTACTTTTACAAGATATGTGCAGAAAATTAAAGTTCACTGAAAGGAAACCCTGTTTTAAGTAGAAAATAATTGAGCAAAACCTCCAAATATGTCCAGTGTTGTCACTTTTCAGTCTGATTCTTTAAGTTTCCCAATTCTTACCATGCACAGTGCTGGCTCACTGAATTAGGAAAGAAAATGCTTTGTCAGCTTGGCTATTTTGAATCCGTTGTCTCTGGAGGTGTTGTTAATTGGACAAGATGATATATACACAGGGCTTTACCCATGGACAGTTTATTTAAAATTACTTAAAAGGAGATCTCTTAAACTACAAGAAAAAAAAGTGACCACATAAAAATACCATACTCAGCTTCTGGATTTGCTGTCTTGAAAGCTATTTTTGGAATATCTTTGTTACTTCAATGACATTTTTAAAGTCTATATTCAAGAGATAAATTGGATGCTATGTATTTCTGAAGTACATTGAAATACATGATTTTTAAATTCTATAACATATATTAGAGAAGTTATAGGCTTAGAAGCACTTTCATGGGACCATCTAGTGAATATGATAGTGAAATTTCTTTGTTTAAAACAATACAGACTCGAGTATACTTTTCATGCTATATTGAATTTAGTATTTTTTGTGTGCAAAAGCTATAGTTTCTCTTAAAAAATGTCTCTGTTATGCATTCAATGGCCTTTTAAAATCCAGAGAATGTTTTACATGGTGACTATTAGAAAATGGTAGGTTGCATGTATTTTATACAGCATGCTAGTAATAGAGCTCTCTAAGATAAATAGCTCTGTCATACACATCTGCTGGCATTCCCTAATAGCCACGGACAAGCAATCACTCAAGCCTTGTGGGAAAGGAAGAGTGGGTTACAAAAGTAGCCTCTTAGATCCTAAGGGTAAAACCTTGTAAGACTTTTTGGAAAGTTCTGCTATAAAATGACTATTTGTCTCTTGACAGAAACAGAATTGTAAAATATTTCAAAGGGTAGAAAGATGTCAGTGGTTACTGGATTATATTGAAATGATAGCACCACAAATCTTCAGGATAATTCAAGGTTAAAAATATTTATTTTCATGCAATGAATAATAGTGCTGCATATAATTATTTTTAATAACTATCTGAATAGTTATCCAGTTTTATTAGGATCACTATGATCACATTCCTGACTCAATCAATAATTCCATTTCAGAAAAAAAATGCAGTTATCTTACATTTCAGCCACTATGTTGTCTTTATACTTAATTATGTAAAACTTACGTAGTCTAGTTTATAATTATAGTTGGAGTCTATCATATAACCTACTTTTAAAATATTTCTTTATATTCATTTAAATTATGTGTATGTTATAGGGGGGGTCACATAAATAAAGTGTCCAAGGAGGCCAGAAAGGGCTTTAGAATTCTGGCACTGGAGTCATAAGTGGTTGTGAGCCACTCTGTAGGTACTGAGATCTGAATTCTAGCCTTTTGGAAGAGCAGTGTGTACTTATTTCTTCTGTGCCATCTTCATCCTCCAGTTAATTTGTCAATAAGGAATTGATCCATACATGTCCATTCACTATCTACTACCTAAAATACCCTGATGCCAGTTTACATCTGTTGCATTCCTTTATGGCTTCTCTTCTCCAGTCTGCTATTGTTTATTCCTCTACAAACAAGTTCTTTGTATGTGCTTCTAAGAAGATGCTTTGAAGTAAGATCATAGTAAGTTGAGCTTCAGGGCATTGAAATCTACATTTATGACTGGGAAAATTGTGTCAGGTATCAAGCGTACTCTACCTTAAAATGTGAGACCATGAAAGGGGCAAGTCAAATGTTTGATCTAGTGTTCACTAAAGGATGTTTAGTATTAGAAACCTGAGTCTTGTCTTAGTTCATGCCCTTTTTCAATACCTGCCCAGAGAACCCTAAAGGTCTTTGAGAAGGTGCTCTGGGGTGTCCTCCATCATCTCTACTGGCAAGAGAAAAACAGTAGGAAACCCATGACCCCTAGAGGCATTCCTCTCTGCATAATTGGAGTGACACATGACTGGATGCGCATGGAATGGCTTGATGCTTCTCCCAAGATTCATCCTTGAGAATTGCAGCTGCCGAGCAGCATCTTTGGCTTTTAGAAAATCATCTTGACTGGTTTGCCTTAAGTTGTGCAAGATTTTTTTTTTTGTAGACTTGTCCTTTAACACATTTGCCCTTGAAAATGGGTTATTTTTCTTTGTTTTAGATTTTAACTTTATGCTTTTGAAAAAGTACTCTTCAGACACTTAAAGTATCATTTCCATTACTATGAACTTTTATTACTTCACAGATGGCATCATAAAATAAATAAATGAAATAACTTACTCCAAAGCATCAGCTGTTTTTATTTACCACATTGACTCTTCTCTCCCTCTCTCTTAAGCTATATTAAGTATAGAGATAATTATATTCTTACAATTAGAAAATTGTACTATGTGTCTTTCAAGTATATTGCCACTTATTGAACCTCTTATATTGGCCACATATGCCCTTTTTTCACTTATTTATCTGCTGCAAAATATAGGATGCTTTTACTAGCAATATAGCCTCAGTTTTGATCTTAGCAACCTGGAAAAATTAAACATTTCAAGCCCTAATTTTGTTCAGTGATGTGGGATAATTTCCTAATATATATATAACTAGAGTGTCTATGTTGAAAATGAGGGTTTCTGAATATCAATTTTGTAAGCCCTCAAGTTCAAAGAGATGCCCAAAGTCATTGATAGAGGAAATATATTAAGAATATACAATGAGCCTATATATGATACCAATAGACTTGTATACTACTTCAAAAATTAAAAATAAAAACATATGACACAATGCAAACAATGAGAATATTATATATTTAAAACAACACTTGAGAAATGAAGAATCAACTGTCAGTTGATCGGATTAATGAACCTAGTTTTACATGAGAAGAAAAGTTCACAAAGGAAAAAAATAGTTTGAATTGATCAGGCATTCCCAGTGACTTATTATCAAATTGTCAGAGTGAAGCCATCCTCTCAATGTGAGCACATATGTTCATCATGATGCCTTACAAGAAAGCTTTCAAATTTTACTTTTCATTTACAAATGTAGGGCTGGGTATCTTTGGTATAAGCTAAGATTGGTGTACTTTTGTATGAAGGGGATCTGTTGTACCTAGATCTTTATTTTACACAAAGTACACTCCATCACTAAGTATTCATAAATGCAAGATCTAGGCTTAAAACATAGCTGTCCATCTTTTTGTCATATTGTATCCAATAGACTTCTTCAGAGACAATATTATAGTCAAACCATTTCTAATAGAGAAGAAGACTGTCGTAAACTGTAACTTCTATAGAAAATCTAGACGCAAAAACATCATTCTATGAACTATGAAATGGTAAAACCAAGTTTGTCAAAGTTTGGGAAACTAAATCTTTTCTCTTCCTACCACTTTGTTGTATACTGCCAACTTTCTTAGCCAGGCAAATGTCTGTGACACAGTTCGCAGTTTTGTGGGACAGAGATGCTTCCCTCAGAGATTGAGATATGAATCCTGATGTACTGCTGTCCCCTCCATACTTATTAAACATCTGCCTCATGCTGATTTGTCACCATAGTGATTTTACTCTGTAATTTTAATATTTTACTCATTTCTAATAATTCAGGAATATTTTCAGTCATATTTCTTCAGGAACACATTTCATGAAATGATTGTTAAAAAGAAAAAGGAAGGAAGGATGGAAGGAAAGAAGGGAGAGAGGGAGGAAAGAAGGAAAGAAGAAGAAAATTCTGAATAGTTTAGTCATTCTACAAATTAACAATAAAACTCCCTACAGATGTAATCACACAGCACCTTCTCGTTCCACCAGTGTCTGTTCTTGCTCAAGTTATTTTACGTATTACATCTCTACCAAATGCAGGGAACAAAAAAAGCTAGTGTTTGTGTATAACTTATAAGATCACATAGTTTTTTCCTAGAAAGATGCTGATACGAAGGGACCATTAAGCATCCTTGTTGTCACTCCTGGGAATCTTGGGTTTGACAGAATGGAGTTATATTTAAGTTTATGATTGACAGTTCCTGATGGTCTGTTTATGATGTGCACACTCAAGTCAGGTGGGAAAAATGATCATCATACAAGGCTTCTCCAAGGACATAGTTCCAAATATGTAAGGATTAATGAGCTGTTGACTGAAGCAACATAGATAAACTATTTCTGCTTTTTTATAAACCCAATACATTTTCTCTCTGTATCATAAGATATACATATTTATAAATATTTTTGCTCCAAAATATTTCCTTTGGTTTCTACTCCTTGACAGTAAAATCATAGATTTATCAGTGTTTAAGTATGAGTTGTGGTCTTGGCTGAATAAAAGACAACATGCTGTAAATGTTAGTTTCTTTTCATCAAAATTAATATGTAAAAATAAATTTTAAAAAGGGGAAAATCTACTGCAAATAGGGGTTGAAGAGATGGCTAAATGCTTAAAATTACTTGCTGTTCTTGGAAAGGACTTGGGTTTGTTCCCAGCAGCTATAGTAAGGCAGTTCACAATATCTGTAACTCCAGCTCCAGAGATTTCCCATACTCTCTTTGACTTCCATGGCCACCTATGCATATACATATGCACACAGATACATATGTATACTCAGAAAGAAATAACAAAATATTTTTTTTAATTCTACTACAGGTGTTCTTTTGAATCATGTAGCATTTTAATTTAACTACAATTTTATTAGAATAAAAGTCTTAATTAGCTACAAAAATAATTTTTATAATATTGGGCTTAACAGAAAATTTAGAAAGGCTGTGTATTTCATTCTCTAAAATGTAGAGTGTTCAAAAACATATTCGTATGTTTTTTCTAGGTCTTTTTTTTTTTTTTAATTAGCCATTTTCTTTATTTACATTTCAAATGTTATCCCCTTTCCTTGTATCCCCTCCAAAACCAAACCAAACCAAACCAAAACAAAACACTATTTCCTCCCTCCCCTTTCTCCCTGCTCACCAACCTAACCTCTCTGGCTTCCTGGCCCTGGAACTCCCCTACACTGGGGTATAGAGCCTGTCTTAAGCTCACAAACATATTAAACCTATTATACCTGATTCAAAATCTTTGTGTTTACTGAGGGTAGGGTGTATGTTCTCCTTCATGGGAGAATTATATCTAATAAACTGTCAACTGAACACTGTTCTCTGGATAGCATACATACAATTGAATTCAAACTGATATCATTATTTTACTTTTGCCAATTGTGTTTCATACCTCTCTCCCTTGATCATTGATTTTTCTTGGTATTTAATTGGTTTTTAATTCATTGCGATACCCAAGAATAGCAGCGATAATTGATGTATGTCATTTCCTTAACTGACATTGTCAATGTTCTTCCAAGTTATATTATTTTGTCAAGACAAGTCATCTTCATTATTTTTTGTATTGCATTTGGTATGACTTATAAGAAGTAGTTGAATAACTTCAATATGATTAGTCTTTCTGTCTTCTAACTTTGTGTACATACCAACAAGTTGTTCTCTTTAAAATAGTATAGACTGGAAGGGTTGCTGCTTCAGAATTCCAGATGAGGGGCTAGTGATTTTAGAAAAAAAAAAACCACAAAGATAATTAACAAACATTTTCAAATATCCACTCTTCCTGGTCTAACATTCATTCAACCCTTTAGGTCCTTTTACTGAAGGGTTTACACAAAACCAATCCATCAGAAAAACTAACCCAATCAATTGTACACCTTCCTTTGGTTTAAACATACAGAAAATGCTGTTGCCCCTGTCATGTTTGCTTCTAATCACATGCAACATGTTTAAGATAAAAAAAAAAAAGTTATACCTCTTTATGCAATTCTAGGTATCTCTAAGCTATTATTTTGTCCTTCACATAAAGCTTATTAGCAGAAGTAATAATGTGTGGGCTGGAGGGATGGCTCAGCGAATAAGAGCACTGATTGCTCTTCCAGTGGTCCTGAGTTCAGTTCCCAGCACCCACATAGTGGCTCACAACCATCTGTAATGGGATCTGATACCCTCTTCTGGTGTGTCTGAAGACAGCTAAGGTATACTCAGATAAATAAAAAATAAATGAATAGAGCTGGGCAGTGGTGGCACACGCCTTTAATCCCAGCACTTGGGAGGCAGAGGCAAGCAGATTTCTGAGTTCGAGGCCAGACTGGTCTACAGAGTGAGTTCCAGGACAGCCAGGGCTACACAGAGAAATCCTGTCTTGAAAAAATAAGATAAAATAAAATAAAATAAAATAAAATAAAATAAAATAAAATAAATGAATAAATCTTTAAAAAAAGTAATCATTTATAAACCCAGGTCCCCTCTCTTTTCCATATCAGAAGCTCATTGCTTTTCTTGTGCCTTGCAAAGGAAAGAAACAGACCATGGATCTTCATCCATGTAGTGAGTCCAACAGTTGATTCTATACGTAAATATCAATTTTTTAAGATGATTACAAGCAACTGCTATAGTATCTGGATTGTAATAAATTCCTAAAAGTATTCCAAATTAAATAAAGTTATAATTTTCATAATTTGTGCCCATGGGTTATGTTTTTATTTTAACTGTAAAGCAAAATGTGAATACAGAAAGGAATATTTCATGATTATATTAAAAACTAACTTGCTTTTGTAAGTTCTCATAGTTTCTTTAATAAAGTTATAATTTTATATTTTTAGGGAAAAATGAATTAAAACCCTAAAAGTTGAATTCTATGACATAGATGTGCCAAACTCAAGATTAAAACTTTCAAACTTGATAAAGTTGTTGCTTGATGCA
Source organism: Mastomys coucha (assembly GCF_008632895.1). Lineage (NCBI taxonomy): Eukaryota > Metazoa > Chordata > Mammalia > Rodentia > Muridae > Mastomys > Mastomys coucha. Next base: position 37,990,135 of record NW_022196900.1, on the reverse strand, counting down.
CATAGAATTAAATAAATCCAAACTATATAGATCTAACATATGAAAGTGGAATTTATGTTCTTGGTATAAATTTTCCACCAACTTATGCAAAGATAACTGGCAATTATTTGAGGCAAAATAGAGCTGTACATATTACATTATTATTACAATTGGAAAAACCCAGTATTAATAATTGAATTATAGTAGAGATGGTATTTCACATGCTAAGGTTTTAATAATAAATAATTTGGAGACAAACTCTGTACTTGTGGATTGGCTGTAGCTACTTGCTTCTTTATGAACTGAAATGCTTTATTTGAAACCTGAATATATGCTTATAATTTGAACAGAGATTTTATGATATAATTAACTTTTAAGTGTGTTGGTTATTAATTGTGCTTAATGTGTATTTCCTCCTCTTAAGCCTGCTGTAGGTCATATCTTTCTGTTGTGACAGCTCTGAGGTAACCTCTTTTTCAGACCACCATTTCTCTCTACTGTGTTCATGCACTAAATTTCTAAGCAAGAGAAAACTAGAATTTAAAGTTGTGAATCAGTAACATTAATATCAGTATTTATTATACCAAAATCATAATCTTCATGTTTCCACTCAAATGTTTAATTATAGCCATCTTGACAACAAAATCCACTTGACTGAACTGTAATACAGCAAAAAACCAATTCCTGGTTTTTGAAAGCACAGGAATTATTGTATTTGGTGGCATCTGTATTTTACCAGAAGTTTCTAATTCAGCCATGTGGTTATCTAGTATTGAAGCTGGAAAGGTGTGACTCTGACCAGGACAGAGCTGATTATGTAAAACACATATTATAATATAATGAGCCATTCCAAAGACATCTCCTTATGGAAAAGAGAACTCCCAGCTGCAAAGAACTCTGAAACATAGACAGGAAAGGGCAACAATAAAGGAGAACTTCCAATCATTTTTTTTTTTACTAGATATTTTCTTTGTTTACATGTAAATTTCTCCTTTCCCAGTTTCCCCTCCCAAAAACAAAGAAACAAACAAAAACAACAAAAACAAACCCCTGTTGCCTCCCCCCTCCCCATGCCTGCCACCCCACCCTCTCCCACTTATTGGCCCTGGCATTCCCCTACATTGGGGCACAGAACCTTCACAGGGCCGAGGTCCTCTCCTCCTATTGATGAAAAAAAAAAAAAGATGACTGAATTTGCAATCCTCTACTATACACATGCTGCCAGAACAATCAGACCCCTCCATGTGCAGTCCTTGGTTGGTGGTTGAGACCCTGGGAGCTCTGAGGGTACTAGTTAGTTCATATTGTTGTATGTCCTAAAGGGCTGCAAACCCCTCAGCTCCATTCGTCCTTTCTCTAACTCATTCACTGGGGAACCTGTACTCAGTTCAATGGATGTCTGTGAGCCTCTACATCTGTGTTAGTCAGGTACTGTCAGAGCCTCTCAGGAGATACTTATATTTAGACTGGCTTGCCCTTCCTTCAGTCTCTGCTCCATAGTTAATCTCTCCAACTCCTTCCGTGGGTATTTGGTTCCCCCTTT
>NW_022196900.1:37910483-37987447 GCF_008632895.1 Mastomys coucha | reverse complement strand
AAACAACCCTGAGATTCCACCTCACACCAGTCAGAATGGCTAGGATAAAAAACTCAGGTAACAGCAGAGAACTCCCAATCTTATGCAGAACATCTTAAAAATAAAGCTTTGAGAAAACTGTTTCAGTAAAACATAGTTTGCCTGCGGGCCTGTGCTCACCTCCACCCTCTGCAAGTCTAGAATTTTTGTTTTGTTTTGTTTTGTTTTCTTCCTCTCAGCATTTCAATAGATTGCAGAAGAAAGGGCAAAAATGATATCAGATCCTTTACCATTCTCTGAACAACTGAAGTAGAGAAATAGAATGTGAGTGACAGATTTTCTGAATTGGTCCTGCATGGTTTTTCTAAGTCTTTACAGTTACTTTATGATTAGAATTTCATTGTGTTCCAGTAACTAAAAGTGATCACGTGTGCTTCAATTGTATGTTACTCCCAAGCTAAAATTATGTAATTGTAAGGCTAAAGCAACACTGTAGTAGTAGACTGTTTCTGCATTTCCTACAGGTATAGGAAAGAAGATTTGTGTTCTGTCTTATGTGTTAGTATACCAGGCGGTATCTATCACAGCAGTTCTATGCAGATATTTCAATAGAAATATTAGCACCTGGCCTCCTAGAGACTTTCTACCTCATTGTCTACAAGAAAATAACTGTCCATAAAGTGCTTCTCAGACTTTAATCTTACCAATGTTGGGATGAATCTCATCAAATCACAGAAACTTTGATGTCCACTTAAGGGTTTCTGCTTTAGAAAGACAGTATGACCTTTTCATCCTTTGTGGTCTATCCTCTACTAAAAAGGAGTGACTAACAATGGTAACATAAAGCACCCATGCAGCTGCTCAAAAGAGAGAGAGAGAGAGAGAGAGAGAGAGAGAGAGAGAGAGAGAGAGAGAGAGAGAGAGAGAGAGAGAGAGAGAGAGAGAGAAAGAGAGAGAGAGAGAGAGAGGGAGAAAAGTTGTCTTCCTTGTAAACTCCAAGTAGTTAACTTTAAGCTGCTTTCAATTTCTTCATTAATGATTTATTGAGTGTTTCCTCTGTGCTGGACAACCATCTGTCAAGCAAACATCAGCAATACATTGGCACTTCAGTCTAGAAGCACAGTCTCCACCTAGAGAAAAAGGAAATTGATGAATGGTAACAAGAACCTCAGGAACTCACAAAATTACAATGTATAACACCCTCTGCCTTGGTGTGTGAAATAGATAAAAAATATATATGGATAAATTTGGGATACTAAAATGGAATATGACTGTTGGTGTAACTTAAACTCTAGAGCTTAATTTCCTGTAATTTTGGAAACTACCAAGCCTATTCACAAGGTTTTGGCAGATTTGTTGTCTGTTCTCACACTTCTCATAAGAATACTCACTTAACTCATATGGACTCTGTACTCGCAGTTTAATCTCTGTGTGTATTTGTGCCTTCTTCTCACCCCCTCAGAAGATACTTGTAGCCTAATTACATCTATATGATCTTCTAGTTTCTACAGTTATATATTTATATATGTGTGTGTTATAGACATGCACACTTTTTCATCTGTCTTTGAGTTAATATGGATGGTTTAACACATTGAAGTTTCATTTATCTAGATATTATTTTATTTTAATTTATTTGTACTCTATGTGTATGATGTGTTGATGACACATATATAATTAAATAATATATGTATCTCATGATAGAGGAGGCCAGAAGCAGGTAGTGGATCCCCCGAAACTGGAGTTACACGTAATTGTATAGCACCATGTGGATGCTGAGAATCCTATCTAGGTTCCATTGTCTTAAGAGCCATTTCTTTGAACTACAACATATTTTTATAAATTATATGAAATTTGAGAGCTAGCTGATATGAAATTTGATATATTGTACAGAACATCTTTTTTTTTACACCCTCAAATGACAATCAATAAGGAACATGAATGATGGGCTAGTTTGGCAAGACATACTAGTTGTATATAGAAGAAATTGGTATGGAAGCCTGGTGAAGTTTCCATAATTTTTTTTTCATTTTAGTGTGCATCTTTCCAAGTTTTTTCAGGTGCTTACCAGGCTGCTTTGGGGTTGAAATCTTAACATTTTATATTCAACACTCACCAAAAGCTAAGTCTGCTCAATCTCATAGAGTAGAAATAATCAAAAGGATATACTGGGGGCAACTGGTAGTAGAGATTTGTTTTCCAAGAAAACCTAGGATGCAGTGGTTATTATAACTATCTCTTCATAAGAAGTTATGTACTACTATTTCCCTTCATCATCCAGGCTTTCCTGAGTTCCTGTACATGTGACTACTGCAAAAACTAGAAGGCTGCTTTTATTCCCAGCATTTGAAAACCAGTTCATTTTCCTAACCATTCCTGTTTTTTTTCACCCCCATACTTAATTGGTCAAAAATACTCAAAACAATGAAAATAACTGTTCAGATTTGCTGTGGCCAATGCAGAAAATACAGTACAGGAGAGGGAAATATTAGCAGAAAAAAATCTCCCAAAAGTTCATTCAATATTCCAAACTGTAATAATTAGCAATTATTACAGTTTGATTTTTTTCTTTCTGCTTTCTTGTTTCTTTAAATTTTGTTTCTAATGGATAAAATTGTTTTCTATATCTATGGAGTGCCTTGAATACTAAATGAATATAATTAACATATCTATTGATATTCATTATTAACAATGTCTAAAATATAGAAGTACCCACAGTATAGTCTATAAAGTAGTCAAACTTTCAGCTTTTTGAATCGATATTCTATATTTCTCTATGAAGCTATTATATATCTTAATTGCATTTCTTGATGTATGTAGGCCTGGCCATTGTAGACCTCTTTCTGTAGATCAGGTTGGCTTCAAACTCAGAGATAAGCTTGCCTATGTCCCTTGCACTAGGATTAAATGTTTGTGCTACTACTGCCTTGCTTATACTTTGTATTTTTTCAAAAAAGGGGGGATTTAATTTTCTATTTTGCATATTAATTTCAACTACTTTAATATATTTAACGCTAATTCTATTTTCATCATTTACTGGTGTTGAATGGACTAATAGTGTGAGGGTGCAAGAAAGGCCCCACAAACCACAAAAACACTGATATCAGGCACATGGGGATAGTTTATTGAGCATATACCCCAGGGCTGGTTTACCAGGGCCATGTTCCAGAACTGGAAACTGAACCATGACACAGAGTTAAGAAATCAAAGGGTAAGCCCCAAAGCCACAAATATCTGTGAGCTCATTGTGGGTAACTATACAAAACAGTTCAACTGACTTCTATCATGGTTAGGCTCTAGGTCCACAGAACATAACATATATAACCACTCTTGGCCTTGGAAAGTTTCCAAGTAACAGCAGAAGCATATGAGAAAGTTTCCTGATAATAGCAGACTATCCAGGTAATGGTTACTTAGGCCTTAACACTTCATCTAGAACTTAATAGTTTACCTAGGCCTTAACAACTTACTTAACAACAACTACTCTATTTTGATACTTTCACAACATTTTATTATAAATAATGCGGTGACTAACGTCTTTATATTTCATGTTTATCAATAATTAATATTGTCATTATTAAGAGGATTTTAGCTTTTAAAATCCATGTCTTCTGCATGTTTTTCTTTATGAATAGCAAGTTCCTCAATGGGAGATTGGTGCTGTGCCATATGTGCATTTAACCACTCCTGAACTTACCCAAGCAAGGGTCAGATCTGCCCTTATCTGTGCTAATATTTAAAACTTTGAACACTTTCAATTCCAAGCCTGTGGGATTATCTAATATTTCCCTTTTTATTCTAAGTATCTATGAGATATTAGAGCAATATTGCTTGAATTTAGCATCTTAAAAACAACACCTTCTCCAACTGCAGACCTAAAACTCTAATGGGAACTGGGTTTGCTTTGTACTTTGGTATTTCCCTGGGATGAAATCGTAGCTAACTGAAGGGCACATATTCTAGTATATGCAGTCTTGAAGTTGGGAAAGGGTGTATGCATGTGATATGTTTATTTACAGGTGTGGGAAGATGATTGTGGCATCATAGTTAGAAGCCAGGAAGCAGGGCAAAGCCAGTCTTTCTGTTTCACCCAAACTTACTGAGAAGGAAGCTCACTATAGTTTCACAATGACTGTTGATTCCTTTTAAGAGAAGCCATTTCCTGAACCTACCTCTTGCTAGGCTGTACATCCTTGATGTTTCTGTCCTCAAAATACACACATAGAACATCAAGCTTCTGAAAATAATTATGTGAAGGACAAACTACATTCAACTGCATCAGGGCATAACTATTACTCATAATTTAAAACAATCTTAATCATTACCTCTCTAGTTACCTGTCTGAGGGCTTTTCATCTTTTTTTCTAGATATAAATCACTTGACATTAATCAAATCTATTAGTATTTATTCACTCAAGATAAATAGGGGCTTAAAGGGAAGCTGATAGATACTAATGACTGGTGATCTCTTGGTTCTTCCTAGTGTTTTTGCAGCCAGCCATTCTTCAAATTTGCTAAATATCTTTGGTTAGAATCAACTTATATTTGCTTTATATCACCCAAATTCTATTCATAAATGGAAAAATTAAGGACTAGTGTCTTGTAATATTCAGCAAAGTCTTGCTTACCCCCTTTCCTTGGTTGTATTCATTGACTTCTTGGGCCCCCTGCAGAATGAGCCAATGTACTTTTAGAGTAAGGTATTGTGTGCTCACTACTGGCATTTCTCATTAACTGTGTTAACCTATGTTATTTTTAAATGATCTGTAATCTACTAAGAGCTATGAAAGAGCCACATGGTCTTACTTCTCTTAAATATTATGTCTACCTATAGCTCCATTTCTAAACAATACTACTGTTATTACAGGTAATTTGAGGTGTTTGTTTTGAGAATAATGAAGCCATTCTGCTCTTGTGCAAGCTTTGAAGTAAGGAGTTGGGGTACAAAATTCTAATCTCTATACAAAGCTTCAATAGAATCAGTGACCTTCTAGTTCCTGTCTCACATATTCAGAGAATGAAATTCACAGGTCACTAAGAATGAATGCATGGTTGTATAGAACACATAACAGAATAAAAAAAAAAAAGATAGAGCTATGACCATCAAGAGGGTTACCTCCTGGATAGGGGCTTAGGAAGGGAGTAGTAGGGCTTGGTCCCTCTTCCACCCCCAAATGTGGAGATGCCCAGCTGTTTCAATCATGGATGAATAGAATACTCCTTTAAGAGAAAAGATAAAGAAATACTAGGTCAGGTTTATTTCTGGTATTCCTTGCTTCTGTCTGGCAAGGGGAGAGGCAACGATTTGTTGGCCAATGTTATTTCCAACTTTAAACCAGAAATAAACTGCACATTTTTGAGAAAATTTGCTCTGAAGTGCCTAAGAAATTTATATCTCTTACTCTCATCACTGGTGCCCTGGCCCAATGATCTGGACTATGGTCCAGCATATCAGGGGCTTGGTGGCACTACGGAACTCTAGAAATCTCAGAAGTGTCTTCTCTCTCAAGAGCATGTGCCAATGAAAGAAAACTATTTCCAGATAAACCAAGTGGTATTGAGATTTAAAAAAGTTCCCAACAGAGAGTAGGAATTTAGAAATGCCTATTAGGATACCACTCTGTAGAAACATTTTAAAAATATTTAATATATATCAGAAAACTGATATGTTATACAAAGGTAAATTGTAGTTTTATTTCCAAACTTAGGTAGCACAATGTCAACATATAATTTAAGAAAATAAATAAGTAAACAAAGAAACGTCATGAGATAAGCATGAGGGCACGGATTATACACTTGATGCTGGAAAAATGAGTTATGACAGGGACTCTAAATAGAAGTGCTCTTAAAATGGCAATTTGCATAGTCTATATTCTTAAAATTAAACTTATATCATGTTTATCATTCATTAGATTGCATAGTTTTGCATGTTTCAAGGTCTAACATAATAGGATATAGCCTTTAGTTTTGTTTTGTCTGTTTGTTTGTTTACTTGTTTTGTTTTTTTTAATTTTTGTTTTGTCTTTTCTTCTGCTATTTTATTAACAATGCTTGTTCTTTGTTTCTGAAAATCCTTTGAGTATATCCAGAACATGTAACCATTTCCCAGAAATAAATGGTATTAAACTATTCCTGAAGACATAAATGGCAGGATTCAAGTACTAATTCTTCATTACTGGCCTGCTACTGGTTCCTACTCTTGTTACTATTTCCCATAGACATGGGTGAGCCGCAGGGAACATTTCCATGGAGCAAGATCTGTCATAATTTAGGTTTAAAATTACATACCCTGCAGCTAATGTCAAAAGATATATGGAGAACTAAAGGAGAGGATGAAAGAATTAATACTGAAATAATTAAGAAAGGAATGAATATATACAAGGAAGGAGGAAGAGAAATGGGACGGAGGAAACTGGAAAAACACAGGAGAGGATAAAGCTAGTCATACAGCAGAGGAGCTGAGCAATGGGTCTTGCAGATCTCAGCCCAGGACCTGCATACCCATTACAGGGTTGGAACAACCTCAACAAACACCACCTCAGGTCGTAGTTTGTTCGTTTGTTTTTTGTTGTTTGTTTGCTTTGTTTCTTTACTGTGTTTTTGGCAGAAGATCGATCTCCCTATGCATCTTCCCCTGTCCTGAAACATGTTCTTTAGACCAGGCTGGTAACAAATCCACAGAGGTCCACTTGTCTCAGTCTAGCCCTCACCTAGAAATGAAAGTAAGGATTTGTTCAAACATGCCTGGCTGTGGTAAATGATACTAACGTCACCTAGATAATGAAAGTAATAGTGTATTTGAATTCCTAGATGAGCACACAAGAAAACAGATGCCTGTGATGAGCCCTTACTCACTGCCCAGCATGACTCATCAATGGCTCTATTTTTATTCCCACTTCTTTCCCTCACTATAAGATAAGGAATGGTGGACTGATAATAATGTTTTCTGATAAAATAGGTAAGAGATCTGGGCATAAAACACAGCACCATCTCCCTGATGGTTTTACCTTAACAAGACTTGCTTCTGTGACATGTAGATTGACAACAGTGAAGTACAAAATTAATCTCCTGGAGATATTAGCATATATGAGGTAAACAAATTACATGTTAAATAAATGTAGCAAAAAAAAAGTGTCTAAGACCATGTACTGGCTTCACAAATGCCTAAAAAACAGCTCTCATGGAGAAATAACAATCAGTTCAGTTATAGCATGTTAAAAAACAACACATCGAATAACTGATTTATGTGAGGGAGGGTCTGAAAGCAGAAAGGAAAATAGTGAGAATATCGGAAAGAATGCCTATGTAGGTATTTTCTTTTAATGCAATGAGTTTTCTTTTCTCAGTGCTAAACATGATTTAGAAAATGAGTTTTTAGCTAGATTTGGTGAAAGACACCTGAGAATCTTCAACACATATCTTTTGGTTGTCAACCAACGTAAAATATTCCAATAGACAAAAATTTTCCGTGTGTTTGTTTTGGTTTTGTTTGAGTTCATACTCCATTGTGGTCAGGAATTCACTATATGATCCAAGTTGACCTCAAAATTGTTCTCATCCTTCTCCCTCAGCTTTCTGTGCCTCGGGATAGCAGGCAAGATCCAACACACAGGCAAATCTCATATTTTATGCATTTGTAATGATGATATCCATGCCAATTTTGGAAAAAGAAAGACACTTTATCATAGAATAAATTTGCCATGGAACATAAAACTGTCACATAATTTACTTCCACTAGTTCAGCATCTATGTTTTTACCTGGTATCAAGTTGTTTATGTGGTTCCAAGCCAAATGAGCTCTCCCTGTGCCCCTTAGATGGTGTCTTTGTCCTTCCCTTTGCTACAGTGAATCCTGATACCCATTTTTTCCAATTATGCCCATGATGCAAATGGCCATAGACACGAAGCGTCCTGTAAATCTTTTCCTGACTCACCTCTTTAGGCAATCATTGCATCTTTCAGCTTCTATAACTGCCACCCATTTGTTATCGCTGCTCGATTGTGCTGTGGTGGAAGGACCTGATTTGCTCTCTCTTCCTTACAGGCATTGTAGCGTACACCTGACCACTTTGCCTTCTGCTCCCCTCACAAACCCAATAATTAATAGAATAATGCTTGATCTGATTTAACTGAACCTATTATTTACCTCATTTTTCAGCCACACACATTTGAGAGATGCTTTTTTGCTGTCATGTGTTTCTTGGATTAGTCTTAATTTTCATAAAACAAATTTTCAAGTGTTTTTCTATTTAATAAAAACAATGTATATAAATTTGAAAGTGATAAAGATTTGCTTTAGACCAACATGGATTCCATATGACTAACTTTATTTAATTGATTAATTATATTTAATTGATTAGCTTGATTCAATTGCATATCAAATACACAAATCTGTTTTATGTACATAAGGAATGAATCATACTTTTATGCAAACAATTGTTGAGAAACTTAAGCACAGGCATAGGTGTTTTTCTTTGTACTATTTCACTTTCTTTCTCTTTATTTACATAAGTGTCTGTTGCATTCAACATCATTTTTATACCTCCCTCCTGACTCTGACCTTTTTTGTGCCTACCACTACCTCACAATTGTATTGTCTTTCCTTACTTATCATAGTTTTAAACGCACACATACATGCATGTGCATGCACGTGCAAATATACACCACACACATACACACACATACAGCCATTCACATGCACACATGTGTATATACATACACCCATGTGCACACACACACATAAACACACACACACACACCTACCCAGGAACTCATGCACATACAAAATTCCAATCAGCTATGTCCATTTAGCCATTTAGTGAAGACTGTATGTATGATTAGTGTTGATCACATAAGGAATGTATGACAAATTGGAGGCTCTTTTGTAGGAAATATTTTTCTCTCTTTTAGCAGCCCTTAATTTCTTTTAGCTTTTGTTCTAGGCATGGAACAATATGTGATTTCTCCCGTCTATATTGACATGTTAGTTCATGCTGTCATTACACAAGTCTTGTTGGGTGCAGCTTCCCTATTATATCTAGAAGGATAGCAGATTTTCTGTTATTCCAGTTATTTCTGTTATTCATAGCAGATTTTCCAGTCCTTTCCATCTATCTGCCTGATACTCTGTAGTGTTTCCTGAGCTTTGACTGTAGTATATATGTTGTCGATGTATCAACTGGGCAGGGTACCCCATAGTGAGTTATTCTCTACAGTTTGACCAGCTGTGGATTCCAGCAATGATTTCAGTCTGCTTCAAAAAGAAGCAAATTTAATGAGCTATGAGAGCTATGCCTATCTCTGTGTATGTGGATAAATATTTATAATACAATTAAAAATTATACTGGTTTGATGAAAATAGAATGAGTACCTTCTACTTAAGAGTCCATGAGATGGCTAGCTGTATAATACTAGTTATGAATATGCAGTTATTAATAGATTTTTAAGTGTCCAATTAACCAACAGTTACCTACTACAAAAATATGTATCATTATTACACTAGTGGAGATAACTTGCTGGGTGGTCATGGTTGTAATTCATAAGGCTTTATAGTTTGTTATGATTATGGATTGCTTTCTTTTTTGGAATATTACCTACTACCTTCAGTTGATATGGTAGGTAATACAAATGGAGATGGGGGATATATAACACTAAGAATGTTTGAAGAAGCATATGGAAGAATACTATTCCATGTTTATTTAAATTTATGTATAATATGTATTTTATATATATATATATGTGTATATATATGTATGTTACACAAGCACAAAAACACACTGAGAGAGAGAGAGAAAGAGAGAGAGAGAGAGAGACAGAGAGAGACAGAGAGAGAATGACCCCCATGGACATTCTAACAATAACTGCAGTACCTTTGATTGTTGGTCAGGGAAATCAAAAGAGACATCCAAAACAGTATAGGATATTGCTGTTGCCTTTGGTTGCCTCTCAGATCTTGAAGAAAAAGTCCTGCTGCTGTTGGCAACATGAAATTGGACTCATGGTTTGGAGAAATTCAAGTGGATTGGTCTGGAGGAAAGGTATACTTTATAGAATCTCTAAATCTTATTCTAATGACATGCTTCCATTCTGCCAATTTTATCATGCATTAGTTAGGGTCCTTGCTCAACAGGATGCTTATCTTTTTTGTTTTGTTGGTTGGTTTTGTTTTGTTCATTTGTTTGTCTTTGTTTTCATTTTTCTTTTTTTTATTGGATATTTTACTGATTTATCTTTCAAATGTTATCCCCTTTCTCAGTTTTCTGTCTGAAAACCCTATATCCTAATTCTTATTTTTCTATCCTCTTTTCTTCTTTGCCTGTCTCAGACCTATCTACATCTTGGCCTGTTAGATCCACTTTTCAGAATCCCATGAACAGTACATAACTCAGCTTTCTACTCGATACACCTGTAACACTTCAGACCTCTATTTTCCCTGAAACTTCTGAAGCTAACATTACATAGTTGTGGAAATGTATTCTTGTGTCTTTTTGTCTTTGTGGATCTATTACCTTATGCAAGAATCTCATTAATCCTTTCAGTGGGGTTATTTTTACAGCATAAACACTGTCATGGAGCTAATAGAGAAGGAGGAGGTGTGGGGAGGAGGAAGAGTAGGAGAAGAAGTAGGAGTAGGAAGAAAAAATCAAGTAATGAGAGTTAAAGATAATCAAAGTGTCTTGTAGCCATGTGTGCAAAGAATAACAGAACCCATATTTAGTACAATTAGCATTTGCTAATCAAATATCTTACTTTTTTAGTTCAGATAATTTTCTTATAAGAAATGGTGCCAGAGTTTTGAAAATAATAACGAACCACACTTCAGAATTTGTGTCTCTTGTGTAACTGCTCAAGTGAAGTTTCTGAAGTCCTAGGAGAGAATGGAATGCCTTTTCACCAGAATTCCCAAAGTTACCAACATATCTTAAACCCAGTTTTTCCTATTCATTTTTCCCACTGATTATATTTAGAAGTATGCTTTCACCACAAGCCACAGTGTGTGGGATCTATGCTAGTTAGAGGTAAGTATTCAAAGGAGGGAAGGCAGGCTAAAAATAGTAGTGGTCAAATAGGGCAAAGACAGTATTTGAACTTCAAACTTGATTGTGAAATATCCATCACAGATTTGTTTCAATTCATACAATAATATCATGGGAAAAGTCTCCAATAAACCCATGTGTAAGAACTTAGGAAGGTGCTATTATAAGCTAGTAATATATTTATGAACTAGAAAACATGGGGAATTCCTAAAGTAACTAAAGGTGAGTTATAGCAAAAGACTGTGAGTCAGTCCCCTACCCCTGCCTCTTTCCTTTTCTTTCCTTTCTGACTGAATTTAAATTCTGACAGCAATTATAGATAATTAACAAGACAACAAACAAAATGGTATATGGAATCATTGTTTATGTTCCTCTATAATTACAAAATATTATAATTAAAATATAATTATTGCATCAATTACATTTAATCATAATGCAACCATACCTATCAGATTATATTCCGATTGTTCGGTTGAATGATCTGTGTTTTCGCCTCTGAATTCCTTTATTCTGAGAAGGAAAGTTTATCCACTTTCTTTGACACCTCCTTTTGAAAGGCTAAGACATTTTGTCTTTTATTGTAGGGTACTCCGAATCTTCATAGACAGATACTAGATGAAATTGAGTGCTTTAAGGAATAATCAGTCCACCGAAGAGGACTTAGGAATGAAAGTGAAGATAACCATCACTTTTATTGCTTTCTGTGTTCTAAGCATGCTCTAAACAATACATACACTATTTAACACAAATTAGAATATCTCATAAGGATGAGATGCTCTTACTAGCCATGTTTATACTTGGAGATATCAAAGTATATAATAGTCTTCTGAGAGGAGCACAGCATCTGAAGGAACCATAGTTATTGAAATAATTATTTAAATTGTTTTACTGAAGTATGTCAGTATTAGTGTATATATTTATACATATATACTATTTACATGAATACAAATATATATATAAATGTATGTATACTTCACAATATAGTATTTGACAAAATTCACTTTGATAAGTATACTTCACAATGGAAGTGCATGACAAAAATCACTTCAATAAATAGTAGATGTTAATAAAATTTCATTCACCTTAGGAACAATTAGTTCAAGCATATTTTGTCAAGATATTAAACAAAAATTGCAGCCCACTAGAAGTTTATCTACATTTAAATATATCATTTCTAGTTTCAGTAAGAGTAGATTTATTTCCAGTATCAAATTAGTTCTGTAGAACATTCAGTTATCGTGGTATTTTCTAGAGTGCATATTTAAGCCCTAATTATACATGAAATATGTATAATAAGTATATTTTTAAATAAAGCATTTTGTCCCCATTTCACCTCACTTCTAGCACAGTAATTTTTATATGTATTTTTAAAATATTAGTGACTTTGCAACTATTAATATATTCTCCATTGTCCATGGTTTCTATACTAAGAGGGGAGATGTAATCATCAGCTACCTAATGTTGTAAGATATCATGCATAATATATCTTAAGTCAGACTACTGAAGCACTATTAGACACATTGAAACACTACTCTATGCCAAGAATGCCATGATTTTCACAAGTATATATATATATATATATATATATGTATATATATATATATATATATATATATATATACTATATTCTACTGCTGTTCTTTCTGACCATTACACTTTACACTTCTAGTTAATGAATATGCCTTATAACTTCTCAATAAACTCATAATAAAGAACTATGAAGTTTGATTATTTTTTTGTGGCTGAATTTTCAGACCTGTCTATACCCCATATACCTCAATAGTGTGTCATCTTTTTCTTGGTGAATACAATTTTACTATTTGTAATCTAGCTTAGTTTTAATGACTAAATCATTTCTTGTTTCATAGTTCTTCATCTTTACTCAGGGCTTCTTTCACTGTCATACCCCTGATTGATTTGGTGCCATATCTAACCTTGCAAATGACCTTTGTGTTAGATGGCAAATAGGTATATGAGACCACATAATAAACTGTACTGTATAAAGGAGCAGTTCTTATCTCGTGGGTTGTGACCATAAAAATGCATATTTTGACAGATTTAGGAATCTCAATCATAAATTTATTTCTGTTGCTACTTTATAACTGTAATTTTGCTAGTAAGTGATTTCTCAGTTCCTAAGATCATCAGCAGTATTATTTTCCCTGAGATAGAGAACTGATGGTATGTAGATAAGAGATAACAGAACTAACAAATGTCTGCTGACATCCTAATTAAATCATTGTGCTTAATATTCTTACTTTGAAATGGAGATGATCAGCCCTACTGATTTACAGATTGCAATAGTGTTTCTCAGTATCTTGGCCCACTACTCTTAATGTCAGTCATTTCAGTAACTTGATACCCTGAAGACTACATTTCCCAGACTCTTCAATGCTACTAGATTTGTCCACAAGTCTGATTTCATTACAAAAAAGCTTAAGAAGTATCAGGTCTGCCCAGTATTACCTGAGCACCTTGGTTTTTACATTACATACTACTCAAATATTCACTTAATTATAAAAAAAAAAAAACAATTTACATCCTTAAACAACTGACATTCTTTCTTTTGTAAGTCAAGTGGTTTTCAACATTTCACAGAAGATACATGTCAGATATTTACATTGCAACTTATAATACTACCAAAATTACACCTGTGAGGTAGAAACAAAGATAATTTTATGGTTTGGGAGTCACCACAATGTGAAGAGCTCTATTAAGTGGTTGCAGCATTAGGAAGGTTGAGAGCCACTGTTATAGCTGAACTTAAGTTTAATACCTCCTAGAGTTGTCACTCTTAAAGGGAAAAACACTGTGATGTACAACAGAATTTGAGCAAGTTTTACTAGAAATGTTCAAAAATGTACATTTTTAACAGAAGTTATGAAACAAATGGATCAAAATTTATTTCTTTATATTGTCATATATAGTCATGACATGTTTGCAATGTATTTTCAATTTAATACTTCTATATAAAAAGATAATGCTTAATAATATCCTTATTCAAAGTTATTACTTCAATTTAGAAATTGAGGGTATGTTCTTTTTGTTGATTTAACTAACTTTTTATTGCATACTTTCTTTATATTTCAAATGTTATCCCCTTTACTGGTTTCCCTCCCTCCTGGAAACACTCTATCAAATCCTCCCAACCCTTCTTCAATGAATGTGTTCCTCCACCCACCCACCCTCTCACACCTCCCTGCCTTCAATTCTGCTACACTGGAGCATCTATCAAACCTTCATATGACCAAGGACTTCTTCCATTGATGCATAACAAGACCATCCTCTGCTACATATGCAGCTGAAGCCATGTGTACTCCTTTGTTGATGGCTTAGTACCTGGGAGTTCTGGGGAGTCTGTTTGGTTGGTATTGTTGTTCTTCCTATGGGGTTGCAAAACCCTTTAACTCCTTCATTCTCTTCTCTAAATCCTCTATTAGGGACCCCACGTTCAGTCCAATGATCGGCTACTAACATCTGCCTCAGTGTTTGTAAGGCTCTGGCAGGGCTTCTCAGGAGACAGACATGTCAGGCTTTTTTCAGCATGCACTTCTTGGCATCCACAATAGTGTCTGGGGTTGGTTGGTAAGTGTATGTGAGATAAATCCCCAGTTGAGACAGTCTCTGGGTGGCCTTTATTTAGTCTATACTCTACACTTTATCTCCACATTTGCTCCTGTGAATATTTTGTTCTCCTTCTAAGAAGGATCGAAACACCCACACTTTAGTTTTCCTTCTTATTGAGCTTTATGTGGTCTGTGAATTGTATTTTGGTTATTTGGAGCTTTTCAGCTAGTATCCACTTATCAGTGAGTGAATACGATGTGTTTTCTTTTGTGATTGGGTTACCTCACTCAGGATGATATTTTCTAGTTCTATCTATTTTCCTAAAAATTTCATAAATTAATTGATTTTAATAGCTGAGTAGTACTCCAATGTGTAAATGTACCATATTTTCTGTATCCATTCCTATGTTGGAGGACATCTGGGTTTCTTCCAGCTCCTTTGTTTATCCTTGAGAAAGGAGGTAAAACCATCCAGTGGAAAAAAGACAGCATTTTTAACAAATGGTGCTGGTTCAACTAGTGGTCAGCATGTAGAAGAATGCAAATCGACCCATTGTTATCTCTTTGTACAAAGCTCAAGTCCAAGTGGATCAAGGACCTCCACATAAAACCAGGTACATTGAAACTTACAGAAGAGAAAGTGGAGAAAAGCCTCAAACATATGGGAACAGGGGAAAAAAATTCCTGAATAGAACACCAATGGCTTGTGTTCTAAGATAAGAATCGACAAATGGTACCTCATAAAATTGCAATAAGGCAAAGGACACTGTCAATAAGACAAAAAGGCAACCAACAGATTGGGAAAAGACCTTTTATTAATTCTACATCTGATAGAGGGCTAATATCCAATATATACAAAGAACTCAGGAAGTTAGACTCTAGAGAACCAAATAGCCCTATTAAAAATGGGGTGCAGAGCTAAACAAATAATTTTTAACTGAGGAATATTGAATTGCTGAGAAGCACCTAAAGGAATGTTCAACATTCTTAGTCATCAGGGAAATACAAATCAAAACAACCCTGAGATTCCACCTCACACCAGTCAGAATTGCTAAAATATAAAACTCAGGTGACAGCAGATGCTGGTGAGGATGTGGAGGAAGAGTAACACTCCTTCACTGCTGGTGGGAGTGCAAGCTGGTACAATCCCTCTGGAAAACAGTTTGGCAGTTCCTCAGAAAATTGGATATAGTATTACTTGAGGACCCAGCTATACCACTCCTGGGCATCAGAAGATGCTCCAACATGCAATAAGGACATATGCTCCACTATGTTCATAGCAGCCTTAATTATAAAAAATGTGATGAGAAATTGTTTTATGTAAGATATAGATATGATAGAAATGATTTTTGGTGCATCTGTCACCATAACTCTATGAATGGAGCAATTTAAGGTAAATTGACTCAGGACACAGTGAACTAGAGAGGCTTATTTACACATGCACTTGCTATGTATGATTCCATAGAATGAAACAACTCTCTCCCCCAGTTTCCCAGTATATTGTAACTGCAGTTTCTGTTAACTACTGCAGGTACAAGAAATATAATTATACATATAACCATACTTTCAGTGAGTGGTAACTAGTGCATCTTCTTAAATTTGAATAATGTATGAGTTATCATGTAAAATGATAGATGAGTAAGCTGGATTTTATATGGCATAGGCCAGAATAAAAAAGAGCATTCAGAAATTATAGAAGACACAGAATCAATAAGGTCATGTATGAAGAGAAGTGACATTACTGATTTGTTATCTTTCAGTCTCAGCTCCATACCCTGTCTCCATTTCTTGTAGTCGAAAATTTTGTGGGTGGGGTGGTGTCCCTATAAATCTACTGGCATGTCTACCTGACTACAAGAAGTGGCTTCTTCAAGTTCCGTATCTGCAGTGCTGCGTGTTACAGCTAAGGTCACCCCTTTTGATTGTTGGATGCCTCCCTTATCCCAGGTCTCAGTCTGGTTTTAGTGATGCCCCACATGTCCCCACCCCTGTCAACCACAGATTTCCATTCATTCTCATGGCCATTTTCTTATCTTTATTGCATCCTCGTATATAATTTCCAGGCAGTGGTATATTTTACTTTCATGGTATAAAAGGAGAATAAATGTTATGGGCATAAAAGAGATGGAAGCAAAAGCCAGAGCTGTACCTAAGGCTAGAATCTTTGGAGGTCCCAAAACGTCACTGTCTCCTGTTCTCATCACTTGCTGGTGTCTTAAACAATACCAAATCTCTCATCACTGGATTAAGCTCATAATTTTATATCTTCTTATTTTCCTCCATATGATGTCCTTAACATTCTCAAGCTACTGAGTATATTGAAGCAGTGGGAAAAATTATATAACTGAAATATTCAAGAAATTATTTTTTAAAATTTCTTGTTCTGATGTGTGTAGATGATTCCACTTCTCAGCTTCTGAGAGGGACAGATTATGGTGTGCAGGGGGCTCATATACCCACACACGTGCCTGTGTGGTGGTAGTGGGGTAGTAGTGTAGGTAAGGAAATAAAGAGAATTTCAACTGCCAAGCTTATAGCCCAGGAGCCCTGTTGGTGTTTGTGAGATGGAATAAGTAATATTTCCAAATGTGCCTAAAATAAAGCAAATTCTTGTTAAAAAATTTCTTCAATCTATTATGCATATTACTTCAAAGAAGATACCCTCTGCTACAAGAATAATAATAGAGTTTTAAGAATAAATTCTGCATTGGCATCTTACAAAGAACTCTTTTTAAATGTTTTTATAAATACTATTTCTTGACATTTTAAATTTGTGAATATCCTCCAGTTTTGTATCAGTTCACAAAATGCTGCCAATATGCAAATGTGCTCATTTTTCCTCTGATTTTATATTACTTGCCTTAAAACAATTACTTCATCCCCATGATAGTTCTCTGTTTAATTATTTGTCTCTCCCAGACAATCTGCAAGTTTGAACTAGTAAACAGATTCTGTTCTGCATTCTTTCTAGCCAGCTATAAACAAATACTCACACATGTTAAATTTTGTCTGTGAGGTGTCTATGCAGACTTTATTTTTTTACCTATTTACCAATTTTTTAAGTCAGATATACAGATTACATTATTTTTTAGAAATGTCCACATGTCCAAAATAAGAACAATGTTTAGACATTGGATTTCATGGTAATAAGGCTGTACTTCAATGACCCTCACATCACCAAAGGATTTTACCTCCATCATAGCTAAGCTGAGAGTTGACAGTTCTGCTGTGCCAAGGAATGAATTGTAGGCACGATTTTTGTATACAGACTTCCTGCTATGGTCAAAACTACTTGACTTGAGTGAGTGACTTTATTCTCAGGCCACAGAGAATAGGTTACATACATTTAAGAAATGGTGTGTATTAAGATAGTCTATCCATAAAGTCATTCACCAACTGTTTCAGTGAACAATGGTTCTGCTTGGAGGGTAGCACAGACATTAGGTGTGGGTAAGAATCTGGTTCATTGGTTGTGATAATTTGGAGAAGCATTCATCTCAGAGAAAGAGTAACTTGTAAAGTCCTCTTCTTCAAACTTGATATAAGAGGTACAAATGTCAAGCAAAACAGTCTCATTCTTTGTTGTTCTCTTTCCTACAAGCCACCTCCCAAGTTAATTATCTATGTCTCCCTTGGGTATATAAATACTTTTGAAATATATAGTTAATATGTTTGGAGTTATTTAAAATTTATATTGAGAAAAATGTATGTATTTTCAGTATTGCTGTAGAGAAGCATCTACATAACACTATTAAATTGATTGCTGTTTTATATCAAACAACTTTTATACTACTCATTTTTAGTGTTATAATATTTTATAAATTTTAAGGAATATGACAAAAAAGATATTGTAGGTATTGAAGAGGGGGGTCTATGGGAGGAGTTGGGGTACAAAAGGAAAGCAAAAATGTGATTTAATTCTATTTATTTAAAATATGTTTTTAAATGTTAACAAATTCAGATAAATTGTAGTCATGTAACTTTTATCATCATAATATAATAAAAGTTAAAAAAAATGAAATGTCCACATATAAACAATACACACTTTGTATAATTTTATTCTTTCACTCATGAATAGCAGCAGGTTGAGCTCTATTGTAATATTCAGAAGTTTATCTAAACTTCAATTTGAACATCACTTTGATTTTTTAAAATTTATTATATATAAGTATACTGTAGCTTTCTTCAGACATGCCAGAAAGAGGCATCTGATCTCATTAAGGATGGTTGTGAGCCACCATGTGGTTGCTGGGATTTGAACTCAGGACCTTCGGTAGAGTAGTCAGTGCTCTTAACCACTGAGCCATCTCTCCAGCCCCCATCATTTTGATTTTTAAAGTCTCTCCATAGTATTATCTTTCTAAAAATTAAATTCTAAAGCATAATGTCAGTTGTTCTTTGTATTCTGGCATCGTTTTAAAGTCCCTTAGCTCTACCTTATACTCCCCTTCTCAGGGCACATATTGTCATGTCTCCTTCATTCTCACTTGTGTTAACTATCTTTCAGGCTCACCTTGGTGCTCCTTTAGCTAAGAAAACATTCTCTCCCATTTCCTCCTTTGTGTATTAGTTACTTTCTTGTTTGCTGTATTAGTTACATTTTTCCTTGACTTGATCACATGCATGGCAAGAAGCAACTTGGAAGCTTTTATGTTTAGCTCAGCTTTAGAAAGGGTCGAATCTCTCATGGAGAGGGAGTCATGGTGGCGGAAGGAATCGTCACCAGTCTCACTGCATTCAGAGTATAAAAGACAGACAGATGTGTGATGATACTAAGCCTGCTTTCTCCTTTTATTCAGTTGGCCATACCAATGTGATCCTAACTACCTTTACAGTAGGTCCTCCCTCTTCACATGAGACATTCTGAAAACACTTTCATAGACAGAAATAGGTGTTTGTATAGTGACTCTAAATCCAGTGATGCTAACAGTTGAGAAGATTTATGGATTATTAGGAGTAGAAAGTTTATATGCTAATTGAAAGTTGCTAAATCTTTCTTTTGTTTATCATTATATGGGAATGTGAGGATTGTTCTTACTCTCATGAGTATTGATTATGAGCATTCTTAAATACAATAAGATAGTAGGAGGGAATCTAACTTTGCTGTTATTTAACATGCATGTTTGTTTCTTATCCCTTTCTTGTTCTTCACTCATGCTCAGATATTAATCTGAAAAGCCTATCACTTGTAATGATAAGCTAAGCACTGTTGTGCAAATGAATGCCTTACATAACTGAGGGTGCCATTTCATGTTGTGTTCTCAATGTTTCACATTTCAGTGAATCCTGATGCTGTGTTTATATAGCACTTGATGATTGTTTTTTCTCTCAATGTTATTTATGAATCAGAAACCTTTCTTGGCAAGGCTAGTCATTTTAGAAACCTCTCTGGAAATAGTTCAGAGTTAATTTTGTTTAGGGGAGGATTTGTGTAAGATGATAAATGTATCATGATGTAATAGCCTCTTCCTTTCATCTATCAAATGGTAAATCAAATTGCAAGTGTTTCATTAGATGCGGTAAAATGCTTTCTTCTAAGCTTTTCTTTCAGTCATTTAAGAACTGAAATCAAATGAGAAAATTGGGCCCTAGTAAATGAGATTGCAACCGTTTAATCTATAAACCAATACATTAAAAGCAAAGGCTTGATCATATATCTTTGAAGTCTTTAATTGTGAGGACTATTTCAATGCTATTTAACATATAGGTTGACTAGGAAAGAATAGCTGACTCTGAAAGTGGATTCAACTCTTTTACTCTTTTGCCAACATCAATTGATTGGAAACATAGTTGAAGAAAATCCACTGATCTCATCATTAACAAGAGATATTGTTCACTTATACTCTACCTGTCTCCTACCAGTGTACGTATGCTAGTAATGCACATGAAGCTATTAGTATCTGTCAAACTGAAGCCATTATTTAAAGAAGAAGTGTAGAGGAAGTTGCAGCAGATGACACCATCTTATTGAAGATACCAGTACCATGGGATGATCACCAAGAACAGCAGCAGCAGAGGGGATTCAACAAGAGCCTAGAGTGCTATATCAGGCTGAGATGGAGATGTGACACAAAACCTTTGAAGGAGTCCAGAAGATCATGACTAGATCTCAGACATTGAAATGAGAAACTGTGAAATTGAAGTTGCCTTGGATACCCAAGTTATTAGAAATGCCAGAACTTTTGGGATACCTGCCAAGAAAAACTGCTAACAAGGAGTGGAACCAGCTCAAGAGAAAGAAGTTTATTATAGTCAATAAAGATGAAAGTAGTTGGAGATCTGAAGAGCACTTTGACAACAGACAAGGGGATGCAGAGTTTGAAGTTTGTTCAGCTAATATTTTTGTTTTGCTTTAGTCCAGTATTATTTTAGTATAAAGTTTTGGAATAGTAACATATATCCTTGGATGTTAGACATATGTGATCTGCCTTTTGATTTTGATATTATAAAGGATTTGAAAAAGAAATTGCATGATTATCAGAAGAGACTTTGAACCTCTGACTTTAAAATGTTGAGATTGTGATAGACTAAGGAAAATTTCTTTCTATTCAATAATCATTCCATTTGTTTACATCTCAACACATATTCCACTTCCTGGTTACTCCACCACAAACCACGCATCCCACATCTGCCAACTCTCCCTCCCCTTTGCCTTTATGAGGCTGCCCCTCTGCCCAGCCAGCCTCTACCACTCCATTGCTCCAGCATCGCCCCATGCTGGGTTATCAAACCTCCGCAGTACCATGGGCTTCCACCTCTCCTCCCATTGATGTCAGACAAGGCCAACCATCCTATGCTGCATATATAACTGGAGCCCTGTATATTCCTTGGCTGGTCGTTTAGTCCCTCAGAGTACTGAGTGCTCTGGCCAGCCAATATTGTTCTTCCTATGGGGTTGCAATCCCCTTCAACTCTTCCAATTGTTCTGCTAGCTCTCCTACCAAGGTCCCTGAGCTCAGTCTGATGGAGCAGAAACTGAAGGAAGGGCCATCCAGGGACCACCCCACCTGGGGATCCATCCTGTTTTCAGACATCAAACCCCATCACTGTTGCTATTGCCAAGATGTGCTTGCTGACAGGAGCCTCATGTGGCATTTTGAGGTTCTGCCAGCAACTGACTATGGAGATTTTTTAAGTTGTACCAAATATATTTTTTCATTATTCTATGGCTAGGTAAGGCTCCAAAGTTTCATGTGTTTGAACAAGCCTATAGTGCCAGGGAGTGCCAATGTAGTGGTTTGAATATGCTTGTCCCATGAGAAGTGGCACTATTAGGCAATGAGGTCTTCTTGGAGGAAGTATGTCACTGTAGAGAAAGGCTTTGAGGCTCTATGCTTAGGCTCCACCTAGTATGAAAGAGATCCTCCTCTTGCTGGCCTGTCTGAGGAAGAGAGTCTATTCCTCTCTGCCTTTATATAAAGATATAGAACTCTGGACTCCACTAGGACTATATCTGCCTACACACTACCATGACTCCAATTATGATGATGATATTGGAATGAAGTTTGGATATTGTCAGCTAGCTCCGACTAAACTTTGTCATTTATAAAAGCGGCCTTGGTCAGGATGTCTCGTGATAGCAATGGAAACCCTAACTAAGACAACTCTATGAGAATATAGAGTTGCTTGTATGTAAACAACTAACTAGGATGCATGTATGAGGACTGACTGTGATAAATGAAACCTATATGGTATCTAGCTTCAACATCACAGAGGAATGCTGATTTTAAATTTTTCTTTTCCCTCGATAGTCACATGACAGAGAGCAAATTTTCTATTACAGTGGGAGATTATGCAGTTTCCCAATCTAAAATTATAATAAAAATTATTCTATCATGTACCCAGCAGCTTTTCTTTGCTATTAAACATTTTGGCAGGTAAAAATTATCATTTGCAGCCTTCCAATGAATTGAACTTGTCCACATAAATGAAGACCTAGGACCTCAGACAGAAAAATATTTACAAATGTTATGAAGATCAAGAAAGATGTCACCTTAAATGGTTTTAGGATAGCAGTGTTCCAGAAAAACTGGGAGATACAAAAGAAGCAGAATCTTTTAACACATTTGGTCTTTTGTATGTTATCAATCTCCTTCTTTTTCTACACATTCTTTCTACTTCTATGCAGGCATGGTGAAACAAAGATAGGAGAGATAAAAGGTAAGGAAGAGTTTACTAAGACAAAGTTATAAAGGGAAAACAACAGAATAAAGAGACCCATGATTTATAAGAGTACATACAAGGAAAAAACTTCAGGATGATATCTTTTGTAAGCTGTTGAAATAATTTCTTATTAAAAACTTTCAGAATAATCTCTTTTATACCCTGTGATAGTAATTTTATTTTCCCCTTTTATTGAAAATAGATTCATTTCTCATATATCCTGATTAACATGTCCTCTCCCTCTACTCCACCCAGTTCTTACTCATCTTTGCTCCCATTATTTTCTTAAGTAAGGGGATACTAAATTAATCTCTAAGATATATGAATCTGACAGAATGTGTTAAATTGATTCAGAATGAATTAACATTATTTGAAGGTGTGCAGCATTGCTTCAATGAGGGGGGAGTTATTCTATATCCTTATGAACACTGACAAGGAACACATTTATTATGTTCATCTCCAGTCAGAGTTCACAACTGATCTACATTGGTAATTCTTTGTACTTGTTTGTCTGCTTATTCCTTGTAAAACAGAACTGATAATTTTGAACTTTTTTCTATCTTCTTTTGTCTTAAAATAACTCTATGTCTACGTCTTATGTTCTGTCTTTGTCACCTTCATTCACCCCTTCATTTTTCATCTCTTTGTCCCCATTCTCCTTTCACAGCAACTTGCATGTATGCTTTAGCTGAGTCCTTGAGGAAAGACATGGCAGCAAATAAACCAAATATTTTAAGCAATATTTCCTCTGCTTGTACTCGCTGGCCCCCTTTAAATAGTAGGTGGTTCTTATTTAGTTATTTTAAACACTCCACAGAGGAAGAAATTTTAAATGAGGAAAATTTTGCATTAAAACCTTAATCATCAAATTAAAAATGTTCTTTTCCCTTGTTGCTCTTAAGTTGCCTGAACACAGCTGGATTCTAACTCTACTTGATGAAACATAATCTAGGCCTACAACTCAACATTGCTGTGCTTTTCGTAGGATTTTCAAGGCACAGACACTAATGTATTTAAAATCTTATATCTCCACTTAAGAATGATACAACGCATATTATTTTTAAAATGATGAACAAAAAAAATCAAGCAAGTACTGTGTATTAGGTATAGTACCTGAAAATTCATAGTTGAAGCATATAATAGCCACGAGGCAACTATTCTTCTTATACTTATATAGCTATTATAATTACCTTGATCTATCATGTTTTCTTTATTTTCAGCAAAGAGAATAAAATAATTTGGCTAGCCACAAAAGCTAATATCTGAAAATATGGCATGTGTTTGAAAGCCTGTAATTTCTTCTTTAAAATCTTCTTTGTCAACTTTGCTCTTTATATTCTAAACATTCTTATTCATATGCTTTATCCAGAACACTTTAATTCTTTTACACTTCATGTGATATTCTTGATATTTGAGTCTGAGTTCAAATTCAGGAAGAACTTTACTGTCAATTATAGCTTCTCTTTATGATATATATCACATTATGTGGAAGGTTTCCAACTGTATTTTCACCTGCACCGTATAGAGTATAAGTTTTAATCAAGGTTAAAAATTCCATATTACTAGTTTCCCAGTATATAATATAGCAAGATTGTGTCTGCATTATCAGAGTGATGAAACCACTCATCACCAGAAGAGTATAAGAGTATAGACAAAGCAAATAACCTACGCTGGATGCCTGCTCTTTTATGAGAATGTGCTTCATAAGATGAACAAGAAAAACAGACTTCACTGGGCTTTCCATTTTCAGAGATGGACATGGCTAATAGTCTCTGCAGGCCACTCAAAGCAGATCTCTTCCAAACCCTTGTCACTATGCGAAGATAATTACTTGTATGATTTATGCATTTGCAGAGAACCTTTATT
The DNA here is from genome assembly GCF_008632895.1 of Mastomys coucha. Lineage (NCBI taxonomy): Eukaryota > Metazoa > Chordata > Mammalia > Rodentia > Muridae > Mastomys > Mastomys coucha. Next base: position 37,962,840 of record NW_022196900.1, on the reverse strand, counting down.
CAAGGTAACCCCTTACAATCACTTTTATTATGTAACTGTCAAAGCACTCTGAGTTTGAAGTCTATTTCTTAATTCCTGGATTCTCTCTTGGTTAACTTACAGTTGTGATAATTGTATTGAAAATTTTCATCAAGATATAGATAGATATAGAAGGTATAGATATACTGAGATTATATGTGTGTGTGTACCTGTGTATATGTGTGTGTGTGTGTTTGTGTGTGTGAGAGAGAGAGAAAGGGAAAGAGAGAGAGAAAGAGGGACAGAGAGAGAGGGAGAGAGAGAGGGAAGGAGGGAGAGAGGGAAGGAGGTAGATTGCCAGTTTTTCTTCTTTATGTTCTGACCAACTTTCTTAATAATCTGAAATGTTTGTTTATTGAAGGTCTTTAGTGATGTCCCTATGTCCTGGGGTGAACATCCATCATTCTTCTGTAACACCTACCCCTGTAGTTCTTTGGCTTTGTGACTATCATGGTTCCTTTACCTTCTTCCACAGTCAATGGACTGATAGACTTCTATTCTTAGACTGGGCTTCACTGTCCAGTAACACACATAGGCTTTGATATTCTGAAGGTATAATTTATCCTTCAACCTACTTGTCAATAGAATAAAAAGTAGCTCATTGAAGTGTTTTGATCTTAAGTTGAAAAAGTTTTACATGGAAATTTATTTACATGTAAAAAGGTTTAAATAAAATACTAGATTTACATATAATATTCAAAATTGATACAAACAATTCTGTTAAGTAAGGAGTATTTAAGGAAATGCAACAATTTCCACTTTTAAAAGGAAAGCCCTTGCTTTTATAGCCATTTCTAACAAATGAAAGAAAAGCTCCTTGACAAATTTTGTTTGTAATGCATTGCATTTAAAAGGAACAATAACAAGCCATTTGCTGCTTAGTTTTATGTGCATTGTTACTCTATTTTTCAACTCAAACTATACACATTGTTGAATGTTAATAAAAGCACCTTTATTTATACTTTACATTATCCATGTAGAGCATTTCTTCTCTATTTTATTTGTGTTCTCTTTTCCCTTTTTTCTGAAAAGTTGTAGTAATATGTAGGGTAGAATATTAGTTATGCAAGCTCCATATAATCAAGGCTTCATTATATATTTCAATATGTATTAATTTAATGGATTGTTCTTAAATATTGTGCAAAAATAAAAATTTCAAACCAAATATATTTATTAAGAACAAAATAGAAATTATATTAAATTGAAAAAAAATCCTGGTATGATATTATGACACAAACAATATCCAAAGATGACATTGAGTAATTTAGGCCACCTATTTTTGGTATATATTCTACTCTTAAGAGTAATTTGTTTCTCAAGTGAGAAACCCTTGGAGAAAGCTAAATTTTCATTTGAATGTGTTTATCCTTTGGAGATAGCTTCTTGGTAAGGGATGGGATATGTATCCACTTTTTCCTTCAGCCCTTATACCCAATATGGTCCAGACCCATACAGATCCCATATGTACTGCTGCCATCTCTGTGAGTTCATATGTGCAGAAATCAAGTTGATTTAGAGAGTCTTGTTTCCTTTGTGTCCACAATCTCCTCTTTTTCTTGCTTACACTTTTTTCATATTACTCTGAGCCACGACGAGTGAGGGGCAGGATGGGTGAATTTGATGAAGATATCTTGTTTAGGGATGAGTGTTCCAATGTTTCTTGCTCTCTGCATATTGTCTGTTTGTGGCTCTCTGCATTTATTCTCATCTTTAGAAGGAAATTTCACTGATTATGGCTGGGCAAGGCACTGTCTATGAGTGTAGTAGAATGCCATTAGGATTGATTTTATTGCTACATTTTTTTTTTTACTTGAGCAGTAGTATTTAGTTTTACCAAGGTCCATGTGCTATCTAGTCTCAGGTTCTTGGTCACCTAAGCAGGATTGAGTGTGGGGTACAGCTTGTGGAGTGGGTCTTGAGTCATATCAAATCTTATTTGGTTACTCCCTCAAGCTTTGTGTCATCATTATATTAGTATATCTTTCAGGTAAGACAACATTGTAGATCAAAACTAGGTTGGCTTTTACATTTCTCCTTTGGTAACAAGAATACCTTTTATACCAAAGACATAAGCACATAGGGTTGAAGGCTCTATGTAGGTCCCAGTTTTTCTATGTTCCAGGAGTTGTGAAGGTATTGTCTTCAGCAGTCAGCATAGGAGCATACTGCTGTGAAAAACATGGGCTTTTTGTGTTTTCCCATGTTACTCCTTTGGTGTACTAATTAAATATAACCAAGCACCAGGTCCTGGAAGCTTTTTGGTGATAAGATATGGCCAGTTAGGGCTCGGTCTTCCTGTTATTCATACGGTTCAGTTAGACCTATTTCATTAGTGCCTTATATTTTAAGAGGTTTCTACTATATTTGGTGTTCAAACTTCCCCTCAAGTGGCCCTTATTTTAGCTGTCTCTTACCATATATATTCCCTTACCCCCTCTCTTCTCCCTATCCTCACTTGATCTACTCCTTCCAACCCCCACCACATCCATCAATATCTATCTATTTCTCTTTCATTTTCATAGACCTATCTGCAAATTTCATGATGTGGATTTTTAATGGCTAATTAATATTCCATTCTGTAAATGTACCCTATTCATCTATTTCTGGCTATTACATATATAACAGCAATGAATATGGTTGATTCCATGTCTAGCAGGTAGAATGAAGCATCTTTTGGATATATGCCCCAGAGTGGTATAGATGGATTCTGGCCTATACTAATTCCCTTCTTCCTGAGAATATTTTTTCTTTCTTTTATCCTACAGGTTGTTTGAATAAATTTTATCACTGTTAGTTTAGAGTTTCTAGGGGACTGCTGAGTGTGTATATGAGTAGGTCTCTATGTTTATATCTACACTTTCTGCCTTTTCTTGTGTACCTTTGATTCTGTTTACTTTGTCCTATTTTGATGTGTTAGCGTTTTGGTTTATCTGAGTATACTTAATTATGTTATCATCCCTTAAAGTGAGAGTGAGGAAGGAGGTAGATATGAAAAGGAGGATGGGGAGGATGTGAGGTCAGTAGGAGGAGGGATTAGCTTCTGGATAATTATGAGAAAAAATCAATTTTTAATAAAAGGAAAATTGCTTCAAATAATAAATTTTGTGACTGAATTAGAATTAAATTTCAATTATCATGTACCTAATGGTTATTCATTTCTACTTTCAGAAAAAAGTAGGAAATTATATAAATTTAGTAGTATTTTTCAAGTTACTGTATTGTGTTTATTAGTACTCCTGCTTAAAATACAGATCTGTATATGTTACTGATTTTCAAAAGAAAAACCTAAGTAAATTTCCATTTTTTAATATTATATGATTCCTGGATAATCTACTACAAAGTATATCTGAAAGCTATTTAAGTTTTCATTTGACCTTATTCATTACTGTCAAATAAGGAATGTTCTGGTGCATGGGTAGTTGCAACTATAATTATATACATTCATACATACACTCATATGATATTTAAATCATATAATGATTTAAATTACAAGTGTTGTTATTACATAATTAATGGGGTCAAGCACAAATTGCATGTTGAACGCTGGACTAATAAATTTTAGGGTAAATGTTTACATATTGGTTAAAAGAAGAAGAATATTCATAAAAACATGTAGTAGTTTTTATCCTATTGTGGCATCACTTTCTTTATTAAACTATGATTTATATAGTGAAATATTTCAAATTTTCCTTTGCTGAATTTAAAAATATCTGGAATCACAATCTTTTAGAGACCTCTTTTCAAATTGAAATAGCATTAAATAGCATTTTTCTTATAATTTGTTTTGGAGAAAAGACTTATCATACCAAATCAGACATTTAACAAACAGCTTTGCCATGGCTGGGAGTTGATTTTTTTCAATGAATGAAATGATCTTGCTCCATCTGGAAAACAGTTAACTCTCTTAAACAGGAGAACTAAAATCATAAGGTATGTGACAGTAAATATGAAAAATAGGCCATAGGCCATCATTTTGGAGGGAGGCAGAAGAGGTTAGAGAGAAGGGGATGGGAGAGCTGAATGGGAGGAGAGAAAGTGAAAAATGATCCAATTATAATTTATACACACACACACACACACACACACACAGACACCTTTATTAAAATAAGATGAAGGTATCAGGCCTTTTTGTCAAAAGGAGAATCAACTCTCTCACAAATAATAGTCGATAGTCACTACTAAACAGTGGGCTTGAGGCTTACTTAATAATACAACATGAGAATTCATCTCATGCTGAGTAATAATTGCAAAAATTTATCCCTCTACTTTCTCTTCTTTACTGGTCCACACAGTTTGCTGACCATCACTGCTCATCTTTCTATCCAATCTTGTCACTTCTTCTTCTCCATTTTTTCAACCCAGATTATTCTTTCTTCCTTTCTTCTCTCTCTCTCTCTCTCTCTCTCTCTCTCTCTCTCTCTCTTTCTCTCTTCCACTTTCCACTCAATATCTTCTCCATTTTTGTCCCTGCAGTTATTTTAGACAGGAACAACTCTAATTCATTGTGTTAGACTATGGGATGGCAAACGCATCCCCTGATGCCCTATCTTTCTAATGCAGGTAACCTCTACAAGAATGAGGCAACTCAGACCCAAAAGGACATGCATGGTATGTGCTCACTCTTTCTTCTACCTAAGTGGGATTGAAGCATCCTCACTTGGGCCCTTCAGCTTGTTAACCTTGTTGAATTCTGTGGATTGTATCCTGAGTATTCTTTAGGTATTTTGTCTAATAATCACATATTAGTTGTACATACAATGAATGCCCTTTTGGGTCTGAGTTAGCTGAGGATGATATTTTCTAGTTCCATCCATTTGCTTGCAAAACTCATGATGTCTTCATTCCTAATAGCTGTATTTTGTGGCTCTCACAGATAAGGCTGCTCTGAACATAGTGCAGCACTTGTCTCTATGATGTGATGAAGCATCTTTTGGGTTTATTTTTCTTCTTTTAGTAATAAAATCTTTTTGTGGAAAAACATCTGGAAAATTGAAGCAAATTATTAATTGAGAATTGGAAAATAAATTTATAAATAACTGAAAATTTGAGACAGTATGTAGATTATAAAAATTTTATGACATTTTTATGTCATTCTTTAAAATAGTATTTATATTTTATTAATTTAAATTTTATATTTGCATCTATTATTTTGATCACATCCAACATTAACACTGTCCAAATCTCCCTAGTGTCTCCACTCTATGACTCTCTTTACTTCATGTTCTTTTTTGTTGTTGCTGTTGCCACAAATATATCCCTGAGAACTCATGTAAGTTGTGGAGCCATCTACTAGATGAGGGCAACCTATCAGTGGTCAAATCTCATACATAATGAAGTCATCCCTCATACCTAACTAGCTCCTCTGCCAAAGAGGAGGCTTCATAGTCTGTTCTTTTGTTCATGTTGGAGCCTTGACTATTGGTTTTGTGCAAATTTAGTGGAGATATCAATAGATACTGAGTTGATTTGTGCATCTGCCATGTCATGTATACACCTGCATTTCACAGAACTAATCCTTGTATAGGGAAGGTAAATATAGATGATTTTTCCACAGCTCAGCACTCACTATTGCTTCTGCTTGATATATTGAAAAGTTATGAGACTTCCTTAGCTACTACCCACTGCAATAGATAGATAGTCAGATGATAGACAGACAGATAGACAGACAGACAGACAGACAGACAGACAGACAGACAGACAGATAGATAGATAGATAGATAGGTAGATAGACAGATAGAAAAAAATTTTTGGACAAAATGGAAGCAACACAAATACATAACCTGTGATCTCCCTAGTCATCAGATTTTGACTAGGTATCAACAAGTATGAAACATGAAGTCTCTCCAGTAGATCAGACTTTGTATTCAATCAGAAAGAGGTAGTTACTCCATCACCAGCATTCTTCTCTTGAGCCTGTGGTTATACCTTGCCAAGGTTGAAAATGTAGCATTTTCATTCTTATAAACGAGGAATTGATTAAATTTGCTTTTAGTAACCACTTTGGAAAAAATCACTGTGTTAAAAATAAAGAAATTAATTGTCTAGTCTCATGTGCCCCCTCTCTGTTTTTGTTTTTGTTTTTTGTTTTTTGTTTTGTTTTGTTTTGTTTTGTTTTTTTGATGCACAGTATTCCTGCGTAAGCATTGCTCTCTTGGAACTTGCTTTGTAGACAAGGGTGGTCCCAAAATCAAAGATCTTCCTGCCTCTGCCTTTTGAATGCTGAGATTGAAGATGTACACTACAGCTGCCCAACTGTCCAATATGTCAATAGAATTTGCTCTAATAGCTGTGTATCCAAGCTTAGACCATTGTTGCCAGAATGAAATAAATGCAACAAAGCATGTGATTCTCTTGTGTTCTTTAGCATTACTGAATACTCCATACACCAACATTTTTCTGTGTTCTGTCATATGTTTAGATCAAAAAATATTTCTCTTGCATTTTTAAAGGTGGGAACACCTATTTTTAGATTTAAATTCTAGATCTCCACCTCTCTGAGTGAGAGCTGAAGTGTATAGCCTGTTACTTTTCTCTGAAATAAAAAGTTTTAAACTTTTATAGTTAGCCATTGAATTAGTGTATGATAGATCTGTTTTCTTTTAATAAATACCTTTTGCTAAAACACTTTATATTGCAAAATGAAAGATTAGGGCCTTTTCTTTCTTTCCCTTTTAAATGTGGAAGATACACTGCTGCTGTGGCATTTCCAGAGATGGAAAAGCACAAAAGATGTCATTCTTGTGATTTTTAACTGTTAGATCTCTACAGAGCTTCTGAAAGGCAAGTGTTAGAAATAAGAACCCATGCAGCGGAAGGCCTCATAAAGGATGAGGCTGACTCCAGCAGCTGTGGAAACAATTTTTCCTGAAGATAAGAAAATATGTCATTACATAGATATTTTAAATAGCCATGATCAGCTTAATGAATGGAGGATTTTTAAGAATAATAACTAATAAAAGAAATTTTACAATTTCAAGATCTACTTCTTTGCCTTCATTGTTTAATAATTATCAGAATGTAGGTATAAAGATCAAATGGAAGTATAATTTTGATTACACATTTTATTATACTGTTAAATGTGACTTATGTTCTCCTATGATACATGCAGTAACATTTTAGTATGTTTAATATTGATTATTCAATATGAATCATTATTATGAATAATATTCATATTATATATAATTTAAATATTAATAATATATGTATTATAATTTTATTATGGATAATATTGATAATAATAATTATTATTACTAAGAATAATTTTTTTATTCAAAATAAAATAAATAGAATTTTTGCTTCCACTCCCTCCATGACCAGGGATGACTATCAAATTATGTCCTACCCCATTATTTCCCTGACATAACTCATAAATATTCCAGGATTTGAGTTACAAACTTTATCTAATTTTGTCAAAAGAAACATTAATAGCAGCTTTGGATATGAACAAAAAATAAATCTAAACTTAAAATATCATATATCGATCACTTTCTTATACCTAGCCTATCGAAGTTGACAATAAAGTTAACTTATAGGAATTGTATCTTTCTAAGATTAGAATTTATGAATAGGAATTGTTTCCATAAAAACACAATTAAAAATTCTTTGTCATGTAGTGTCATTAAAATGATATATAATATTTCTGATATATGTGTGAATATCTGAATGTTGTTTTTTGACAGATGTGTTGAATCCATTTATGTAGCCAAGATTGGCTGCTATTACCATACCATGCGATTTCCTTTCTTCTTTGTAATTTTGAAATTTGTTCATTTTCTTGTTCTCACTGGTTATGATAATTTGAATCAGCATTATGACACCTTATATTAAAAGTATAAAAATATTGAAGCAAAATAGACAGTTTTTTTTTTTTTGGTACAGTTGATTCATCAGAAGACATAAGCAGTGAATGTTATTGTCAGGTAAGGAGTACTGTAATGCAATAGGTTAGTTTCCCATTTGCTCTATTGTAGAAAAAATAATTGGTTTTATAAATGTTTAATTACTGTGGTTCATCTGCCATCCATAATATGTATGTAGATTTTATAGACATATCCTTGAGTCAAAACAAATTATTCTAAAGGATAGACCTTTGGGGTAGGTCTTCTATTATACTTCTGTGTAATATTAGTTTAAAGCCTGCCTGGACTACAGAATGAGTTCAAGGCCAGCTGATGGAACTAGTGAGACCCTTTGAGGACTAAAATTTAGCTGAGTGATAGATTACTGAACCATCATGGCTGAGACTCCTGATATCAAACACTTTTAAGGGAAAAAATGTTAAAAAATAGTTATTGAATTACCATTTCGGATTAGTCTTGTTTAGATGAGCATTGATGTATTCAAAACTGTGCAACATTGTAGGTAACTACACACTGCCATGGGTGCTCAAAACAGGGAGACTGAGTACCAGGTAGCAATCGGTAAATACCTCAGATGTCACTGAAATACCCATTTGCTTTCTGTCATCTCTGTATAGTTCTTAACCTTGTGTTTATTACGAAAAGTGTCTCAATTTATAAAAACTAAGCACCAGTTAAAATCTAAATAACATGGATATTTGGTGATTTAGATCCATAGGACTGTTCCATTTTAGTGACTAATGAGTACTCTGAAAGTGAATAATTTTTTTCAACTTCAATTCCATAAAGAGTTTGTTTTAAAAGCAAAGGGAGAACACCGTAGTTTTACAGATTTTATGAGCATTTCAGGTACTGAAGGAGCTGACTACTTTATGCTTATAAAGTATGAGTGAAATCAGAACTATATCATGAAAATGAAATTATTAAAATACTTCATCAATACCTGTTAGTGCATGGATGGAGTTCTGACACAGTAGAGTATTGAATTCCCCTCCACCTCTGTTTTATTTTAGCTGTGCATATTAGCACCATGAGTTTCTTGAAAGTGTGTTATTTTTATCTTCTTTCAAGAGCTAGGGAAGAACAATTTGTTTACTCCCAGGTGGCTTAAATTTGATTTGAACTCGTAGCAGAGTTTATGCTGATGAATAGCTTTTCATTGAACATGAATAAATTGAGAAATTCAGATTAGTCAGCCACTTTTTCTTCATAATTTAAATTCCAAAGAAACATTTAGCAAAAATAGAACACAAAGGCCTGTGCAGTTGATAAATTGCACCTGATGACTAGCTGAATTCATAAAACCATTACGGCCCTGGACAACAAAGCTGCTTCCCGGCATATTTGTGAAAATGACTACCTCAGGAAAACAAATAACAAAAGGCACATTGGCTTCAAAAGAAAAAATGCTTGAACTTTGTCAAGTCATAGCAGACCGATGTGACATACAAATAGACAGGCTGATGTGACAGACAGACAGATATGAACTTTTACAGACTTTACTCTCAGCAATGTGAGAGACTTTCCTTTCTTTTTTTAAGTAACTTAATTATGAAGTATCTATATAAACAATGTTGGGAGTTTGGACATTTCTAAAGAGAAAAAGAGTTAAAGACAGGAAAATAATTTCATATATATATATATATATATATATATATATATATATGTACATGCATATATTTCATATATTTTTAGGGCTTATCCCTTTAAAAGTTCATAATACTACCAAGAGGAAATATTGTGTCTAGATTGGCATGATCACTTCATTTTGTTTTAATTGCATTCTAGGATGTATATATTCATATATACATATATACATTTATACATATATGTATATACATATACACATGCATGCCCATATATATATATATATATATATATATATATATATATATGAACTCTACACACACACACACACACATATATATATATATATATATGAACTCTATTAGACGCCTGTATGACAGAAGAGTACATCAAATCCAATTTAAATGGCTGTGAACCATCATGTTGTTGCTGGGAACTTCTGGAAAAATGGCCAGTACTCTTAACTGCTGAGCCATTTCTCCAGGCCTTGGAAGTTTATTTATAAGTATTCTAAATAGATTGCTTAAGTAAAAATAATTCAAACTTATCTTTTGTGTACTGCATATATTGAGAATCCTAGATGCTATTATTTTGATAGTATGCTGACCAGTATTTGTTACTCATTTGGAAGAGCGCAATCCTTCAAATGTTAAAATATGGCTAGCTTGGAAGCAAACCATTCCATTAGCCATATTTTTATATGTGAGAAAATTGTAATATACTGAAGGTGATTATTTTTCATATGAAGTAGTTTCATGTGTCTAAAATATTACAGTGAACTTTTATTGGAATTAAAATATTCCTATAGTTGCATGATCCTATAATTTGGAGAAAGCCTTGCTAATTGGACAATTTTGATTTTTGAATACCAAAAATTTCACATGTAGAGTTTTACATTGTATCTAACTCAAATCACAAACACAACTTGAAATCTAATATGAAAATTTTTCTATTTTCCCAGAAAATATGAGTCCTATGACTCATCATAACTCTCTGGAAAATGAAATTTCTGGGGCTGCTTCAAGCTATCGTAACAGGAAAACACAGAAATTGATACACTAATGGCAGATTTTGTACATCAGAATATAAAATGGCCAGCCTAAAAATTCATGTCTATAACCTGTAAATCATCTCAGCTGAGAAAACATAAAATAACAGATTCATAGTTAGTACATTGTTGTCATTTCCATTTCTGAAGTGTTTGCATTCATAAGCCTCTGGAAGATACTTAATGAAAGGGATAAAAATAGATCTATGTTTTAGAGAAATAAATGTAAAATGTTATCATAAATTTCCCCTTTTTGTATTATATGATGACTCAATATATTATTGAATACAAATTTTCATTTCATGCACACATTTAAAAATACATATATTCTGTATGTGTGTGTATATATCAGTTAATATATATATGTACATATATGTATATATACATATATATGACTTAATCATTGTTGTTTACCTTAATTTTCCCTCTTGGAAGAATAGTGATACCATTCTTTTGTCCTTTGATTAGATTAGCTATATTTTTAATTCAAGTGCAAATACATATACACATTTGCATATGCATGTGTGTGTGTGTGTGTCTGTCTGTCTGTCTTTCTGTCTGTGTGCATGTTTGTGTGCACACTTGGTATTTTGACATTAGCCAACATCAGAATAACAATATGTGGCAGACTTGATTTTGTATGATTTTTAAAAGGATTATTTTGAAACTATGTCTCAAGAACTTATTGCACATTGGGACTCTCATCTTGCTTAATATTTGTAAGAATTTATTTAAATTGTGTATCATTTGAAAAACAGTGAGTTGATCCCATTCTTACATTTTGTTCTATATACTAATTATTAACTACAAAATTTAAAATGGAAAATTAAATGAAAATATGCATTTTACACATAACACTCTCATGAACATTATTGGAATTGTAGCTGAATAAACCATATTTGTTCTTATCAGTTCAGAAATTAAAAATACATTCACATACAAATAAATTATACTTTTTTTAAAATTTTCATCATACACCTGGTTCATACACCTTACAGAATGTGGCAAAAATATACTCTAGGTAACATGCATTACATCTTAAAGATGGTATTTATAATCACATTGAAATGATTGGCAGATGCGATACAACATCCCTATGGCAGCTTATTAGGCTATATATTTGTCTGATTTGGGGCATGTCTTTTCTTCCACTTTGAAGTTATTTTGGGGGCTCCACATTAGTATTTTGAGGAAAGGAAAATAAACTGCTATAGAACACTGTTAGAATTGGTTCAGTGGGGAAGAAGCTATTTCTGGGAGTTAAAAATAGTGGAGTAAGTCTGAATAGGAGCTGGAAAGGACAGGAGCATGGAGTGATATCTGCTTTACAAGAGGCAGGGAAAGTTCAGAAAACAGAAAAAGATACAAAGGTAAAGCACCTACATGAGCTTTTCAACGGACAGAGAAAATGGAAGCAAGAGAGCTGGCATACTAGAAATGAAGTGGCAATGCCAGCTCTGAGACTAGACTGGCAGGATCCTGTCTAATATTCTAGTACAAAAATGCTCTCTGTAGTCATATCAATCAACACAAAGACTGAGATTTAAAATTTTTGAGCAGCAGGAAGATAAATTAATAAGCAAAATAGAGAGTTCCCAATGGCTTACTCCTTGATTGGCTAAGCAAAAGAAATTAGTTATTTGATTCATGCTCATTTGCATAATCTGGATAGGTAATAGTGAGTGCTCATTATACAATTTATGCAAAGTTTTTTTTTAAATCAAGGTATTTATAAATTTGAATTTTATATTAAGTCTTTATTTGGCTTTTCTTTTGGAATGCTTAGCAGTTTTGATTAGAGAGTTATTCAGTAATATCATAATCACTTCACTACTCATACTTATAACTTGAATTTTGATATGTTGAATTGGGATTTTTAAATAAGTAAATTAATTTCAGCATGGAACACGTAGATCTCTCTATTGTTGGGATTAAAAATCTTGTGAATTCATAGACAATGGATTACATAAAAATAGATTATTTTCAGGTTTTATTATTTGTGGGTCAAGGCATCTGATTAACTTTGCTTTCAGTTTACTAAACACATAAAGACTTCTAGTTTCAAGTAGGTAACAGAATAGTTAGAGGAGTAACTGTCCCTACACACAGATGTAAAAGCACTTTAGCTCTCACTGATATATTCTGTCTTGTGTCTTTGTTCCCAACGATGTTAAGTCACAAATACTCTCCAAGTAAAACTCAGGATGAATATAAACATTATTTAATCCTAACCTTCATCAAAAAGCATACTATGTGAAGAAATACTTATCTTTAAATATGTCTTTACATTCAATTATTTTTTATTATTTTTTATTTTGTTTTTGTATATTTAAATTTATTTTTACTAGATTTTTCTTTATTTACATTTCAAACGATATCCCCTTTTCCTTTTTCCCCTCTGAAAAAAACCCCGATTCCCTCCCCACTCGCCCTACTCACCAAACCACAGTCTCAATTCCTGGCCCTGGTATTCTCCTATTTTGGGGAATGGAACCTTCATAGAACCAAGGGCCTCTCCTCCTATTGATGACCATCCTCTGCTACATATGTAGCTGGGGCCATGAGTCCCACAATGTGTACTCTTTGGTTGGTGGTTTAGTTCATGGGAGCTATGAGGGTACTAGTTAGTTCATATTGTTGTTCCTCCTAAGGGGCTGCAAACCCTTCAGCTCCGTGGGTCCTTTCTCTAGCTCCTTCATTGGGAACCTTGTGCTCAGTCAAAAGGACAACTGTGAGCCTTTGCTTCTGTATTATTTGAGCACTGTCAGAGCCTCTCAGGAGACAGCTATATCAGACTCTGTCAGCCAGCACTTCCTGGCATCCACAATAGTGTTTGAGTTTGGTGATTGAATATGGGAAGGATTCCCAGGTGGGGTAGTCTCTGGATTGTCCTTCCCTTAGTCTCTACTCCATACTTTGTCTCTGCAACTCCCTCCTTGGGTATTTTGTTCCCTTGTCAAAGAAGGATCAAAATACCCATACTTTGGTCTTCCTTGTTCTTGAGTTTCTTGTGGTTTGTGGATTGCATCTTGGGTTTTCTGAGCTTCTGGGCTAATATTCACTTATCAGTGAGTGTGAATCATATGTGTTCTTTTGTGATTGGGTTACCTCACTCAGGATGATATTCTCCAGATTCATCCATTTCCCTAAGATTTTCATAAATTCATTGTTTTTAATAGCTGAGTAGTACTCCATTGTATAGATGTACCACATTTTCTGTATCCATTCCTCTGTTGAAGTATATCTGGGTTCTTTCCAGCTTCTGGCTATTATAAATAAGGCTGCTATGAACATAATGGAGTATGTGTCCTTATTACATGTTGGAGCCACTTCTGTGTATATACTAGGAGTTGTATAGCTAAGTCCTCAGGTAGTACTATGTTCAATTTCCTGAAGGACCACCAAACTGATTTCCAGAGTGGTTGTACCAGCTTGCAAAACCACCAGCAATGAAGGAGTGTTCCTCTTTTTCCACAACCTCTCCAGCATCTGCTCTCACCTGATTTTTTGATCTTAGCCAGTCTGACTGGTGTGAGGTGGAATCTCAGGGTTGTTTTGATTTACATTTCCCTGATGACTAAGAATTTTGAAGGTAGTCACAAATAATATAAAATATCTTGGTGTGACTCTAAGCAAGTGAAAGATCTATATGACAAGAACTTCAAGTCTCTGAAGAAAGAAATTGAAGATCTCAGAAGATGGAAACATCTCCCATTCTCATGGATTAGCAGGATTAACATAGTAAAAATGGCCATCTTGCTGAAAGCATTCTACAGATTCAATGCAATCTGCATCACAGAGCTATAAAGATCAATTTGCAACTTCATCAGGAATAACAAAAATACTAGGATAGCAAAAACTATTCTCAACAATAAAAGAACCTCTGGTGGAATCACCATCCCTGACCTTAAGCTGTACTACAGAGCAATTGTGATAAAACCTGCATTGTATTGGTACAGTGACAGGCAGGTGGATCAATGGAAAAGAATTGAAGACTCATAAATGAACCCACACATCTATGGTCACTTGATCTTTGACAAAGGATCTAAAACCATCCAGTGGAAAAAATGACAGCATTTTCACCAAATGGTGCTGGCTCAACTGGTAGTTAGCATGTAGAAGAATGCAACTCGATTTATTCATATTTCCTTGTACAAAAATCAAGTCTAAGTGGATCAAGGACCTCCACATAAAACCAGATACACTGCTGGGTGGTGGTTCACATGATTTTAATCCCAGCACTTGTGAGGCAGAGACAAGCGGATTTCTGAATTCCAGGCCAGCCTGGTTTACAGAGTGAGTTCCAGGACAGCTAGGGCTAAAGAGAGAAACCCTGTCTCAAAAAAACAAAAAAACAAAAAAACAAAAAAATCAAAAAAAAAAAAGATACACTGAAATTAGAGAAGAAAGTATGGAAGAGCCTCAAGCACATGGGCACAGGGGAAATTTTTCTGAACAGAACACCAATAGCTTATGCTCTAAGATCAAGAATTGACAAGTGGGACCTCTCTGTCCGTTGCAAAGCTTCTGTAATGCAAAGGACACTGTCAATAGGAAAAAAAGGCAACCAAAAGATTGAGAAAAAAATCTTTATGAATCCTATATCAGATAGAGGGCTAATATTCAATATATACAAAGAACACAAGAAGTTTGACTCCAGAGAACCAAATAACCCTATTAAAATATGGGAAACAGAGCTAAACAAAGTATTCTCAACTGAGGAATCTCGAATGGCTGAGAAACACCTAATTTTTTTATTCTTATCCCTAGTATATCTTTTGTGCGATTCAAATAGCACCAATCAAGAGTTTTTATATATGAGGAAGTACTTAATAAATTCTTTATAATTAACTTAAAGAATAGAAAACTAATAGACAAATAAGTACCAAGAGAAGGAGAACATCCATAAAATGGTTTAAAAATTATAGTTAGGATGATAAGGAAAAAGAAATGGTAGTTGCAATGTAACAAGATCAGCAGTGGAAACATCACTAAACAGATTTAAGCAAATATCCCTATTTAGGTCAACTGAGTAGATTTCCTCAGAGGCAAAATGACAAACTCATATATGAAGAAACTATAGTATGAATTCCTAAAGATATTCCAAAATCCAGTTAATGACCATTCTAAGACCTCAGGAGAAAAGTCATAACATACTCATATTATAGTTAACTTATATACATATATAAATATTTAATAGACTTAAATTATATATATATATATATTTGTATTTACATATACTTATATATTAACTATAATACATACAATTTAACTAAATATAGCTAAATAAATTTAACAAAACTATGATATGAGCTTTTGACTCAATATCAAAACCAGAGAGACAGTTAAAAAATTCCATTGCCTAACATCCCTAATTTACATGAATAAAAATATTCTCTCTTAGTGTAGTTAACACAATACAGCAACTTATTAAAAGAGAAACATACCATTGCCAATACTGCTAGTCCCAAGAGTTTAACATTGGTTAAATATTGCTTAAATTTATCACTGTAATTTATATAAACAAAAAGGCTCTATAAATCCCTCAATATTAAGAAAGGTATTTTTGATATAAATGGTTTTATTATTATAATTTTACATATTTACCTTTTATACTACTGAGTGACCCTTTCGCAGTAACTCCTTCCCACAATCCTTACTCCCTTCCCCCTCCCCTTATCCTCTTACCCAGTTTGGGGCCAGCCTGGGTAACCTCCCACTCTGGCATATCAAAGCTCTGTAAGTCTAGTCTCCCACTGTGACAAGCTAGAAAAACATTTACCACATACAACTGTAACAACTTTTGGGATAGCCCCCACTCTAGTTTTTCAGAACCCACATGAATATCAAACTGTGCACCTGCTAAATATGTGCAGGGAGGCCTAGGTCCAGCCAGTGTATGCTCTCTGATTGGTGGTTCAGTCTCTGAGAAACCCAAGGGTCCAGGTTAGTTGACTCTGTTGTCTTCCTGTGGAGTTCCTATCCCCTTAAGGGTCACAATCCTTCCTCCTGTTCTTACCTAAGAGTCCCCAAGCTCAATCTTCTGTTTGGCTATGTGTGTCTGTATTTGTCTGAGTCAGCTACTACTGGGAGCCTCTCAGAGAACAGTCATGCTAGACTCCCATCTGCAAACATAAGAGAGTATTATTAATAGTGTCAGGGACTGGTGCTTACCCATAGGATGGGTCTCAGTTAGGGCCTGTTATTAGTTTGCTGCTCTACCTCCAATCCCTTCTGTTCTTGTAGACAAGGTAAATTTAGGGTTGAAAGTTTTGTGGGTGGGTTTGTGTCCCTATTGCTCCACTATGGTTCTTGCCTCCCCAGGGTCCATATCTTCAATGCTGTGAGTCAAAGCAAAGTATACCACATTGATTTGTGCCCCTCTCATATTCCAGATCTCAATCTCTTCCTACAGATATGCCCCATCTCTACAGCCATACACTTGCCGAATTCCTTTCATTCATAAGGCCATCAGGGCATCCACCTTCCTTCTCCCCATACCCCAAAAGGGCATGCATACTATGTACTCACATATAAGTAGATATTAGCCATAGAGTACAGAATGTCCATGCTAGACTTCAAAAAGCCTGGATAGGAAGGAGGGCACAAGGGAGGGTGCTTGAGTCTCACATGAAAGAGGGAAGGGAATGGTAGTGGAAGACAGATGGAGGGAGGGAACTGTGTGGGAAAAAAATAATTGTTTTGTTTGTTTTTTATTTTTTTTAATAAATCCCATTTATTTAAATCATGATAAGACCTATTAAGAAATTGGGAAAAGGAGAAAATATGCTGAAATTTATAAAACTCATCTATAAAAATAAACAACTGTCACCTGACATAGTATAAATGGAGGTTTAAAGTTAAGATTTTATTCCAGAGAAATCTCCACTTATTCATTCTTACTTGTTACTGCAATTGAAGTTCTAATGCACAAGAAATTAAATAAACATAAAACATAATTTAGAAGTGGTGAGCTAATTTTCCTTTTATAAAATTCCCCAAACTATATATACAAAGTATAAGACTTAATTTAAGAACTTTAAGATACTGAATGGTACAGGGCAAGGCTCAAAAACTGAATGGGTTTCCATATATTAACAACATATAATATAAAAATAAAAATACAAAATACTACACTTTAGACTAATGTAAAGATTACCTAATGTATATGTAATCTCTGTATGAACATAATAAAGTGTTTACAATCTCAAAAAGCAAAAATTTGATATTAAAATCAAACTATAAAATGAAAAATTGATCATAGAGAACATATTAAGATTTGTAATTTCTAATCCAGAAATTCTACTAAATTCGTATTGTAAAAGTATTCTTTTTAAAAATCTAACAAATAAATTTCAATTTTTATGTGGAAATACATTTATATGAGAATAGCCTAAACATTTTTCTATATTTGTTTATTTTGTATGTTTGTGTATACATTTGTGGGCACAGATATCACATGTGGGTATATGATAAGGTCATAGGACAAATTACAGTAGATAGTTCTTTTCTACCATGTAGGCTCTTGGGATGCAACTCCATTCTGTAGGCTTGGTGGCTACCACTTCTATTTAAGAATTTATCTCTCTATCTCTCAAACACTCTTTTTCTTTTAAACATTTTAAAATTAAAACATAATTACATCTACATCCTTTCTCCCTCTCCTTCCCTTGCTCTAATCCCTTTCCAATCCCCTGACCCATAGCCTTTTCACAGACTCTTTTTCATTAAATGTCTGTGTGTGTGTGTGTGTGTGTGTGTGTGTGTGTGTGTGTGTGTGTATACCAAATACATAAATGCAGTAAACACAGTATGTTTACTGTTATTTGTATGTGTATGATTTCAGGGCTGATTCCTTTTTTTTTTTTTTCAAGATAGGGTTTCTCTGTATAGCCCTGGCTGTCCTGGAACTCACTCTGTAGACCAGGCTGGCATCAAACTCAGAAATACACCTGCCTCTGCCTCCCAAGTGTTGGGATTAAAGGCATGTGCCACCACCACCCGGCTCAGGGCTGATTTCTTGATACTGGATGATGAATTATGTGCCTCATCTCTAGGGAAGACTGTTTCTGCTGCACTCAACACCCCCCAGTATTTCTTAGTTTCCTGGACTTCCTTGTAACAGGATTTGGGCCTTTGTGAGATTTTCACATTGCACGTGAGCATGTCTGTTGGTGTTGTATTTGTTCAGGTCTTTTTTTGGCAGCCATATTGGGAAGATATCACGCAAGCAGCTTCACAGTCACTTCTCACAGGAGTTTTCTGATCATATGGTTCTTATGATTCTTTTAAATATTTTTATAGAAGCAAATTTCCATTTGTTTTTGGAAAAGAAACAATTATGCCAGATTCAATGCTGTTCTAGTTTTTAGGATTTATTACCCTCTGAAGTTCAGTATCATTCCACTATTTACAGACACAAAATCACTCAATGTCTTTAGTAAATGTAAATATTAAAGAAATTATAAAACCATGTTTAATAAATGATTTATAGTCAGAATACACACAGACTTAAAACCTGAACTTAAAAGCAAATTATTAATTAAAAAATTAGTGTGTTTAATCAGACAACGAAGCTACATGAAAAAAAAAAAACACTTAGGCATTTAAAAACTACTGTGTGCAAATTAAAATATTTCTTTAATAAAACTGGAGAATTTAACGACAAAGAATCCTAAAAATATATATACATACATCTAAATATTTTGCTACTTTTATACCCAAAAGCCACATGTGAATATCCATTCAGTATTGATGGCTGTGTAATGTCAAGCATGCTATTGTTTTGCTTTCAGTAGCAAATATAAAACTTTTAAAATGATGCTATGATATTATAAAATAGTCACTAGACCTTCTGAATTTGTAACATGATTTTTAAATATATTATCTTACTCTCTGTAATGAACCATGTTCCTATTGAGTGTTTTGTGCTTATGTTTTCTTCCCTTCCTTAGTGTAATGAATAACTAATTTAATGCTGAATCTCTTGATTCAGATTAGAGATTATATTTCCTGAGCTTGGTGTATGGATTAACTGTTGCTCTGGTTCATTTCCATGATTAATTTTAATTATTGAAATAATACACAGTAGCTTATACTGTCAATTTACATATATGATCTATATAAAGTATCTGCAATCATCCATATCATAGTCACCAAGAATCACAATCAACTGAATAAATGTCCTCTGAGACTGAGATCAAAATCAAAAGTTCAGAGAAGTGAAGTCAAATACCCACTGTGCCAAGTGAACAAAGAGCAAACTGATTATAACATGTTCTAGTATTTGCTAAAAAACATTTGACAATATACAACTCCCCTTTATGTTAAAAGTATTGGAAAAATTAGGAATCCAAGGCCCATACCTAAACATAATAAAAACAACTTACTGCAAATCAACAGCCAGTATCAAATTAAATGGAGACATATTTCAAGCAATCCCACTAAAATCGTAAACTCTCTCCATATCTATTTAATATAGTATTCAAAGTACTAATTAGACTAATAAGATAACAACAACAACAACAAAAAACTAAGGGGATATAAATTGGCAAAGAAGAAATAAAAGTATCACTATTTGCAGATGATATGATAGTGTACATGAGTAAACTTAAATATTCTACCAGAGAACTTCTCCAGCTGATAAACAACTTCAACAAAGTGGCTTGATATAAAACTAACTTAAATGAATCAGTAGCTTTCCTTTAATTAAATGATGAAGAAGTTGAGAAAGAAATTAGGGAAGCAACTCCTTTCACAATGATCACAGATAATATAAAATATATTGGGGTAAATCTAACCAAACAAGGGGAAGATATATATGACAATATCTTTAATTCTTTAGAAAGGAATCGAAGAATATCTCAGAAAATGGAGAGATCTCCCATACACATGGATTGGCAGAATTAACAGTAAAAATGACCATTCTAAAAAAGGCAAATTCAAAATCCCAACACAATTCTTCAAAGACATGATAAAAGCAATTCTCAAATTCATCTGGAAAGGCAAAAAACCCAGAATAGAAAAAACAATTTTTTTTTTTTTGGTTTTTTGAGACAGGGTTTCTCTGTAGCCCTGGCTGTCCTGGAACTTACTCTGTAGACCAGGCTGGCCTTGAACTCAGAAATCTGCCTGCCTCTGCCTCGCAAGTGCTGGGATTAAAGGCGTGCACCACCATCGCCTGGCGCAAAAACAATTCTTAACAGTAAAAGAATGGCTGGGGAAATCATCATCCCTGACCTCAAGCTCTACTACAGAGCAATAGTGATAAAAACTGCATGGTTTGGTACAGAGACAGACAGGTTGAAAAATGGAATAGAATGGAATAGAAGACCCAAAAATAAAAACACACACTTATGGACACTTCATCTTTGAGAACAAAGCCAAAAATATACAATGGAAGGAAGCAAACATCTTCAATAAATGGTGCTGGTCTAACTGGATGTCTGTATGTAGAAAAATGAAAATAGAACATATTTGTCACCTTGCACAAACCTCAAGTCCAAGTGAATTAAGGATCTCAATATAAAACCAGATACACTCAATCTAATAGAAGAGAAAGTTGGGAAGAGCCTTGAACTCATTGACACAGGGCCAGATGTCCTAAACAGAACTCCCATGGCTCATGATCTAAAATCAAGCATTGATAAATGGGATCTCATGAAACTGGAAAGTTTCTATAAGGCAAAGGACATAGTTAATAAGACAATTGGCAACCTACAAATTGGGGAAAAAAACTTCACCCCACATTCAATAGATGGCTGATATCCACAATATATAAAGAGCTCAAGAAGCTAGCCACCAAAAATACAAACAACCCGATCAAAAAATGGAGAAAAGAAATAGCCCCAGAATTCACAAAGGTGGACTCTCTAATGGCTAAGAAGCACATAAAGAAATGTTCAAAGTCCTTAGGGATCAGAGACATGCAAATCAAAATAACCCTGAGATTCAATCTTATACCAATCATCAGAATGGCTAAGATCAAAACCTCAGGTGACAGCCCATGTTGGAGAGGATGTGGAGAAAGTGGAACACTCCTTCATTGCTGGTGGAACTGAAAACTGGTACAAGTACTCTGAACATCAATCTGGAGGTTTCTCAGAAAATTTGTAATAGATCTACTTGAATACCTGGCAATACCACTCTTGGGAATATACCCAAAAGATACCCCACCATGCCACAGGGGCACGTGTTCGACTATTTTCATAGCAGCCATATTTGTAATAGTCAGTAACTGGAAACAACCCAACTACCCCACGACAGAAGAATGAATATAGAAAAATGTCTTTCATTTACACGATGGAGTACTACTCAGCTATTAAGAATGAGGACATCCTGTGTTTTGTAAGCAAATGGATGGAACTAGAAAATAACTTCCTGAGTGAGGTAACTCAGACCAAAAAGAAAAGCATATCATGTACAGAATACACAAGATACATACAGTCCACAGAACTCAACAAGGACATCAAACTAAAGCACTCAAATGAGGATCCCTCAGTCCCACATGGGAGGGAGAAGAAAGCAACCACAAAGGAAGAGGGAGAGAGGAACCTGAGGGGGAAAGGAGAAGGAGCGGGGAGCAATGATCTGGTATTGGATGTGGGAAAGGGACTGAAGCCCTAAGGACCAGCAGAAAGATTGGAAACAGGAGGTAGGGAGGCGAACCCTCCAGAATATTTCAGATGCCGGGCAGTGGTGGCACATGACTTTAATCCCAGGACTTGGGAGGCAGAGGCAGGCAGATTTCTGAGTTCGAGGCCATCCTGGTCTCAAGAGTGAGTTCCAGAACATCCAAGGCTAAACAGAGAAACCCTGTCTCAAAAAAACAAAACAAAACAAAAAGTCCCAGAGACCTGGGAGGTGAGAAACTCAAAGGGAAGTACCTTAGATGAAATGCCCAACAGTAGGGAGTGAAAACTTTTAGAACCCACCTCCATCCAACAGGAAGACAGGGCAGCAAATGAGAGAGGGGATTGCCACCTCACAGTCAAAACTCTGACCCATAATTGTTCCTGTATGAAAGAACTGCAGGAATGAAAATGGACAAGAGCCTTAGGGGAAAAATGGTCCAGTCAGGCCCAAAGTGGGATCCAGCTCAAGGGGAGGTCCCAAGGCCTGACACTATTACTAGGCCATGGAGTACTCTCAAAAAGGGAACTAGCATTACTGCCCTCTGAAAGACTCAAGAAGCAACTGAAAGAATCAGATGCAGATATTTACACCCAACCAATGGACAGAAGCTGCTGGCCCCTGTGGCTAGATTAGAGAAAAGCTGGAAGAAGCTGAGAGTAACCCTGTAGGAGAGCCAGCAGTCTCAATTAACCTGGACCCCTGAGAACTCTCAGACACTGGATCAACAATCAGGCCTCATATACTAGCTGATTTGAGAGCCCCAATACATATACAGCAGAGGACTGCCACGTCTGAGTTCAGACAGAGAAAATTCATCTAACCCTCAGAGAATTTAGAGGACTGGTAGAGTTGGGGGGTAGTGGGTGTGGGCTGGGGACAACCTCATAGAGACAGAGAGTAGGGAGGAGGGTTGGTATGTGAAACATTTGGAGGGTGGACTGAAAGGGGAATAAATTCTGGAGAGTAAAACAAAAGATAAAGTAAAAAGTTAATTAATTTATAAAAAAAGAGTATTACTGCTGTGTATGAACACAGACCCAGCTCATGAAATATCCTGGGACACAGAATTTTTTTTTGTTATCCATGTATAGCATATTCATACACTTAGAACATATATGCACCAAAAAAATCATGTCCTGAGCAAATATGGTCCAAAGACCGACACCAAGTTTGTTCCCTCAAAGAGAAAAGTTTCTGACAAATATTTTAATACAATCTTATGACGTTCTTTGAAAGTAGATGGCATAACAACAAGAAGTTCCTGAACTGTATTTCTTCATAAGAATAATGTTAGTGTCTGTGCATTTTACTACTTCTGGTATAACATCTACATAGCAGTTATTTGTCCATGATCTATGGTCATAAGAGAAGAATATCTCGGCTTTATGTGAACAGACTTATATTCCTTCCCATTCTATGAATAAAGTGTTTTGTTGTTGTCAGTGGTGTTGGTGTCGGTTTGCTGTTGTTGTTGTAATTATTGTTGTTGTTTTGGTTGCTGTTGGTGGTGGTTGTGGTAGTGCATGTGTGTGTGTGTGTGTGTGTGTGTGTGTGTGTGTGAGAGAGAGAGAGAGAGAGAGAGAGAGAGAGAGAGAGAGAGAGAGAGAGAGACCTACCTATAGGAAGTTAACTGAAGACAACTAATTTACCTGAAACCACATCTCTGTCCTTGTGTATTATAGTCACTTCCTATTCAGACCTAAGATATATAAAGGAGATAAACATAGAAACACTTTGCTAAAGTTTATATTTAGTAGTGAAAACATGTGTCAGAGGCAGGAGTGTTCAGACTATTCTGTACTTAGAGGTCCACCTGGAGTTTTAGAGTATGCAGAAACCAGACTCCTATCCCAGAGGTTGAGCTATAATTGGTGTTGTATCCAGATAGCATGCTTGCAAAATGTCCTCCTTTAATTTTAGCTTTCAACGAGAATTGAGGACCACTTGTCTAAGGTGTGGTTTACAATATAGCATGTGATGTAAAATACCAGTTAAAAGAGAATATTTATGTAATTTTCCTAAGCAATATTCCACATAATTGTATTTTTCTTTTATTGTTATTTTATTTATTTGTCATTTTATTTGTTTACATTCAAATGTTGTACCTATCCCCCATCTTCCCTCCACAAACTCCCTCCCCATCCCACTCACTTTTGCCTCTAAGAGGGTTATCCCACACTTACGTACCCATTCTGACCTCACCCTTTTAGCATCCCCCTTCTTTATCAAGCCTCCAGGAGACCAAGTGCCCCCATACTGATGTCACATAAGTCAGTCTTCTGCTACATACGAAGTGGAAGCCATAGACCGGCCCATCTATACTCTTTGGTTGGTGGTTTAGTCCCTAGAAGCTCTAAGGGTTCCGGGTAGTTGATACTATTGTTCTTCCCATAGGTTTACCAAGGCCACTGTGGTGATACCATCTCTGTGTTGGTGACTCTGAGTTCTTTAAGCTACTAGGATCCTTTGAGTAGCCAGCACCCCTCCATGGACTCTACATATGCTACTGCCTCCAGGTTCTTGCCCTTTATGAATCTCTGCCATCACTCCTTTTGAGGATGAACTGTTATATGGTGCTGGGTGAAATAAATCCTTTCTTCTCCAAGTTAATATTGATCAAAGTGCTTCATTACAGCAATAGTAATTCTAATTAAGACACTGCCTCATCAAATTTGAAGAAGTGAAGTAAGGCTTGTATACTCTTCATTTTCTAAACTAAAATCCCTCTGAAGTAGATACCTGTGTCTCTATTCCCTGCTGATAGAATCTAATCAGAAACAGAGCATCTGTAAAGAAATAACACTGGGGTCATTTATATCCTATAGATGGCAAAACAAAACTAGGTAAATGATAGAGAAAAGTGTGAACATGGGACTTTCCTTAAAGATTGTAGAGACTCGAGAAGAGAAGCTTCTCCAGTGTCTCTGATATGTGCAGTATTTTTCTCAATTGTTCATGTACTTTCTTGTCTTTTAAGTGGCAAGTAGAGAAAAGCAGGTTATATAGGGAGAATGATGCTCTCTTTACCTCCAAACATCTAAAAATATCTAACAAATACAAGTTGTGCCAAAATGCTGACCACCTAATTTAATCTTAGTAGTTGGCTCATTACTTACTAGTAATCTGTTTACATAATTAAAACAAACATACCTCTGAAATCTATATATTTCATCTTCATTCTAGAACTTTTAGTCTGACAAAAATAAAGAATAGAACTATCTGATACAATAAGCTAAAGCATTTCTTCATGTTACTCCCTCAGTGTTAGATTCAAATTTTAAACTTTATTATTTACAGTCTTTTGGTATTAATATTTTAACTCTTTTATGTATTTACATTCTAAATGTTGTCCCTAATCATAGGCTTGCCCCCCCATTCCATCTTTCTTTTGCCTCTGAGAGGGTGCCCCCCTTGGGTATTGTTCCACTGTTGTGCATCACGTCAATGAAGTATTAGGTGCATCCACTCTCACTGAGGCTAGAAAAGACATCCCTGTATTACATATAAGCCAGGGACCTGGGACCAGTCTGCATAAG
This sequence comes from Mastomys coucha, assembly GCF_008632895.1. Lineage (NCBI taxonomy): Eukaryota > Metazoa > Chordata > Mammalia > Rodentia > Muridae > Mastomys > Mastomys coucha. The sequence goes on along the minus strand of NW_022196900.1, from coordinate 37,937,158 downwards.
CTCTTTGATTGGTAGCTCACTTTCTGGAAGCTCCCAGGGGTTCAGGTTAGTTGATATTATTGGTCTTTCTGTAGGGTTGCCTTCAATGCCTCAAATTTTTCCTCTAAATCTTCCAGAAGGGCCCCCAACTTCTATACATTGTTTAGCTATGCTTATCTGCATCTGGATCAGTCAACTGTTATAGAGCCTATCAGAGGACAGATATGCTAGCCTCCTGTCTGTAAGCACAGCATAGCATTACTAACAGTGACAGGGATTGATTGGTAGGAGCCCAAGGAATGTGTTTTAAATTGGGTATGTCACTAATAGGCCTTTCTATCAGTCTCTGCTCCATCTTTGTCCCTGCATTTCTTTTAGCCAGGACCAATTTTGTGTTGAAAGTATTGTAGGTGGGTTGATGTTCTCATCTCTCTACTGAGAGTCAGGTTTGCCTACTAGAGGTACCCTCTAAAGACATATATGGTATGTATTCACTAATAAGTGGATATTAACAAAAACTTCAGAATACTCATGTTATATGCCAAAGACCCAAAGAAGGTAAACAAAACCAAAGACCCAAGGGAGGATACTAGAATTCCATTTAGAAGGGGGAACAAAATATTCATGGGAAGTAGCTGGAAGAAGGGACCTAAGTGGGAGAGGGGAGGGAGAAGGAATAAGGGGAAAGGACCAGGTATGGGGGAGAGACATCAGAGGCCCAGAGGACCATGAGAATGGATGCAAATATGCAGCTGCAGGGTGAGTGATTCTCTAGGAAGTCCCAAAGATCTGGGATGAGTGTGGCTCCCAGAAGTCAATGTCGCTGTCTTACATAAATGCACAATAGTGAGGATATGGAACCTGCATTCCTCTGTAAAATGATTTCTGACTTGATAGTGATGTGTGTCCCCTGCATGAACACAGCAGAACATTCCAGGGGTCATCCTCACATTTTCTCTGTTGTGATAGTAATTGATGTTGACTCTTAGCACTGGAAGTGTTACCAACTACTTGTTTTCAGAATAGAAGTTGCTATACACACTTCAATTCATCTTAGGCTTCCCACATGTTTTGGGTGCTTATAAGGACTTCTTTGTGCTCTGATGAACAGCTCCAAGAAAATGATTGATGGACACCAAGATCTGAAAAACTTAAAAATTACAAATTTTCTAAACTTTTCTTTCTCATCAAAATACACCAAGACAGGGCAAGGGATACTTAAAATGTATGTGTTCTTCTGCCAACTTTTCTCCAATTACTTGTTCAGGACGCAAGGGCTTGAGCTCTAAAAATTCCAACATAAAGGACTCTAGGAAATCTTCCACCTGCCAATCTATGAACATGAAGCATCCTAAACTATTCTTACAGGCACAAAATTATTCTATGAATTTTAAGTTCCAGTCCAATTCTGCCTTGTATTTTCCTCAAGTCATAAGGTCAATGTGTTTAAACATGGCTGCCTTTAGAGTAAATGCTTTATTAGAAGTGATTTCTAATTTTTACTAGCTTTTTCTTCTTCCAAAAATTATAATTAAACCATGCTATAGATTTTTATTCACTTTATAGATATGTTATTGATATGAAGCTCTTTATTCTTTATCATTTACATAGGTAGTATAATCAAATTATTCTTTGTAATAACATACACATGTATATTTAAGTATTTGACACACACACACATATATATATACATATATATATACACCTTTTTTAAATTTATATATATATATATATATATATATATATATATATATATCCAAATGGTTCTAGGGTCAATATATGGATAGTCATTTTAAATTTTTGTCAATAAACTATAAAAAGTTAAAGGTGACATAGCAGGAAATGAACAAATTTCAAACACCAAAGAAATACCCTGTGCAACTTCTTATTTGGTAAGATATTAAATAAATTATAAAAGATTGGATAGTTGAAATAGGAACAGAAAATTCACACATATATATTTTTACTATGATTTATAAGCATATTTGTAAATTTAACAATTTAATAAAATATTAACAAAAGGTTATATGTAGATAATATTTTGAATAATTATTACTTTGTCATTTTTGTATTAGTTTTGTAGATATTTTATTAATGTATTTTATGTTATATAATTATATAACAAGAAGCAAATCACATGATAATAACATGCAACCACACACACCCACACAACACATAAAACACATTCATAGAACACATTTGCATTTACTTTCAAATTTAATGGAGTTTTGCATCAAAACATTGAACTTGTAACTAAATGAAATCCTTTTGAAACTTGAATATTAGATGTTAATGACAACTTTTAAATTGTTTTGAAATATGATCAAAACCCTCTCATATTCTTTTCTATCATATAGATATAATAGATACTGTTTTGAATAAGAATTTCATATATATCAAATGAAAATGAATTTCACTGAAATAGAGATATTTATTTTCATATTTTCTATGAAAAAGAAGTTTTTATAGTTGTGATTTTTTGTAGGTGACCTGATTATTCTCATATTGTAATATTATTGTCATTAGGTTTTGGCACAGCTCCGTAGCTAAGATGCTAATTTTATGTTTGCTGGCAGTGATCAATGTAAAGAAAAACTAATCAGGACCATCTCAGAAATGGATAGATCTCATGTCACATTTCATTCTGCAGTGAACCTTTTGCAAGCATAGTACAATCCATTAGAGATGGAAAGTTATAATGGGAATGCTGGCAGGCCACTCTACAGCTGGAGGAAAGATTTTCTTTGCTGACTCATTAATCTCTGCAGAAGAAAGTCCCCATGTCTTTTTACAAATCAAATCCTTCCTACTAGTGAAGCCTCCCAGACCTCTTGAGTAGTAAAGAAATAGATGGTGCTGACATTTCCATTGGTTTAAGCAGAGTCCGACAGCAGAGAGCTGTGGATGAAGTGCTCTGTGAAAGTGGACTAAGGGCTATTTTTAGGCAGTGTGGGTTGCCTTTATTCATCATACCTAATAGCAGGGAAAAATGCTGCAAGCTCCTCAGCACGGAAATAGAAAGGCAGGAATGAATACAGCACAGATAAGATCAGCACCTGAGCCCATCTGAGTTGCAATAGTTCTTCATCAAAAGCTGCATACATTTTGATTTCCTCTGGCTTTTTGTTTCCTTTTATTCTGTTAAGAGACTATCATGGTTCTTTTATTTAGCCTATCAGCAATTCTGCCCTTATCTCCATTAAATGACTTGTTTTCAGCTCTTGAGTTTCAAGTACCTTAAAAAGAATGGAGATGAATTAGACAATAAACAATCTTTTATCAGTTCTGACAAAATTGCTATTTTGTGGATATTTCAAACCTGTTAAAATAACACATCAATTTGCTTATCTGTAGCATAGGAAGTGACAATTTACAGTGGACATGACCAATGATATATATATATATATATATATGTATATATATATATATATATAATTTGTGGATATATATATATATATATATATATATATATATATATATATATATATATATATATATATATATATATATATATATATATATATATATATATATATAGTCCAGACTGGAGATTTTTGACTGTACATGGAGAAAGTGAAATTCTACCTAAGACATCAGTATGCTCAAAGAGATGTACATAAAATCCCAGATTGACTCAGTTTACCACATACAAATGTGTGTGATCTTTCAGGAGGAATTTGAACTTATTGGCTTTGTTTTCTTAATTACTGAAACTGAAACAATTGTACTTTAATGAAGAAAAGGTACTTGTGATGGTTTGATTATGCTTGGCACAGGAAGTTGAACTATTAGGAGATGTGGTCTTTGGAGTAGATGTGGACTTGTTGGAAGAAGTGTATTACTGTGGAAGTGGACATTGAGACCCTCCTCCTAAACACTTGAGAATCAGTCCTCTCCTAGAGGCCTTCAAATGAAGATGTAGAATGTCCAGCTACTCCTGCACCATACATGCCTGGATGCAGCCATATTCCCATCTTTATGATAATGGACTGAAACTATGAACCTGTAAGCCAACCCCAATTAAATGTTGTCCTTATGAGGATGGCCTAGTCATGGAGTCAGTTCACAGCAATAAGACCCTAGTTAGGACAGTACTTACAGCCTGTACATTTTAAAAACTCAACAATGTTACCTTATTCATTTCAAATTAATTTTATTTTGACACAAATTATATAATTAAATTAACTTGCAGTGTGACTCATGTACATTTTTGATATTTTATAATCTACAAATGTTTTCCAAATATGCCCTACTAGATTTAACTGTTCAATGATGACATTTGTATCTTTTTTTCCTGATCCGTATTGTCCTGTCTACCATAATCTATACAATAATAAAAACTGTGAATAAGAAAGTATACCTGATAAGAAGCAAGGATAGAGTAAAATCATTCTTCTCCATTAATTGCTTTTTAGTACAGCATATGTTATCTTAGCACATTTGGATTTTCAATTGCTCCTCTGTGTTTTGGTGTTAAACTATGGAAATAGCCTTAAGAAGCTATAATACTGGATGAATGATGGGGAATGCTTGTAGTCTGAAAGTACTTTTAGCAAAATTATGAAGCAGTTGGCTTCCTGCCTCTTCCTACTGTGATTTTTCCTACTCCTGCCATTCTTTATTTGGCTTTTCCATACAGAAACATTTCTATTGGATAATAGATCAAATCTGGATATGATGAGTATTTGAAATGGACACCTAATGTATTACATCCTTTTCTATATAAATTTATGAAAGAATGGGAGGTAACTGATACATAATGGTAACCCAAGTATCTCTGGACATAAAAGCCTCCCTATAGTGTCTGAACCATGACAAATCTAAAGACTAAAAATAATATCTAATGCTTATCAAGTACTTAACAATGGAAGCTTTGTGTGGAATAAGGAACTAAGTGTTCTATTTTGTGTTCTTTTAGTGATACATACTTTAGTGCTGCTATTATTTAGATTATATACAGAAGTAACTTGAGACTTTAACAAGTTCATATTGCTTCATCTAAGCCCCTATCCCCAACCCTCAGGAGACACTAGCTTGAAGAGAAATCTTCACATCCTCTAAATGTCATCAGACACCTGCAAAAAGAGGAACACAATTAAAATACAGCCAGAGTTTTACTGAGAATTTTGTTCTATTCCCTCCTCTCTTTTCCTAATAGAAAGCACAGCAAGCACTGTGTGACCCTCCACTGCAGCCCAGTCACCAACAGCTGGGTTCTGCTTGCCCTTGTTTGTGCCTCTTGACATCACTCTCACCTCTTCTGTCCTTTATCTTGCTTTAGATGGGAGCTTACAGAGCTTTAAAGGATATGCTCTTCCATTCTTTTCTGAATGCCTGTACTCCCAGTCTTTTCTTTTGGAAAGTACTGACCTACTTTGTATACTGCTTTATAAAGGAAAGTCTGGGAGTCTCATTTCCCACATCTAGTTTCTCTCCCCACTCTAAAGTCTAGTCTGGCTTAGAAACAATGTAGATAAAAGTTCTTTTTTGTGCAGGATTTCTTCCCTTTTGGTTTTTCTCATTTATCTTTCCCTTCCTAATCAGAAACATTATTATTTGTAATATTTCTGCCACTCAGGAAATATTTAGTGGATGAATATTTTTCAGATATTTTCTTTATTTACATGTCATATGATTTCTCCTTTCCCAGTTTACCCTCAAAAAAAACCAAAAAACAAAAAACAAAAAGAGCAAAAAACAACAAGGACAAATCCCTATTGCCTCCCCCTACCCCCTGCTTGCCACCCCACCCTCTCCCACTTATTGGCCCAGGCATTTTCCTACACTGGGGCACAGAACCTTCACAGGGCCAAGGGCCTCTCCTCCCATTGATGATCGACTTTGCAATCCACTACTATACACATGCTGCTAAACAATCAGTCCCACCATATATAGTCCTTGGTTGGTGGTTGAGTCCCTGGGGGCTCTGAGGGTACTAGTTAGTTCATATTGTTGTTCGTCCTAAGGGGCTGCAAACACTTTAACTTCTTTGGTCCTTTCTCTAACTCTTTTATTGGGGACCCTGTACTTAGTTCAATGGATGGCTGTGAGCCTCTACATCTGTATTAGTCAGGTACTGTCAGAGCCTCTCAAGAGATAGCTATATCAGGCTGGCTTGTCCTTCCTTCAGCCTCTGCTCCAAAGTTAGTCTCTGCAACTCCTTCCATGGGTATTTTGTTCCCCCTTTTAAGAAGGAATGAAATGTCCACATTTTGGTCTTCCTTCTTCTTGAGTTTCTTGTGGTTTGTGGGTTGTTCTTCGTGTATTCCGAAATTCTGGGCTAATAACCACTTATCAGAGAGTGCATACTATGTGTGTTCTTTTGTGATTGGGTTACGTCACTCAGGATGATATTCTCCAGATCCATCCATTTCCCTAAGAATTTCATAAATTCATTGTTTTTGATAGCTGAATAGTACTCCATTGTATAGATGTACCACAATGTCTGTATCCATTCCTCTGTTGAGGGACATCTGGGATGTTTCCAGTTTCTGGCTATTATAAGTATTTGTCTGTATTTTGAATTTTGCAGCTAGGTCAAAGATTATCAATCTTTCTTGGCAACTGTAGCTGTATTCTGCGAATACGTGTATTCTTGTCACACATGAATTTGGTAGTGTCATAGAGTGTAGGTTTCTGACTTCAAGAGACTCAAGTAAAACATTATGTCCCTGAGAATGAGCTAGAGAAATGTTATTATTACCCTTTAAAGGAAGGGAAAATATCACATAAAAAAGAGGGAAATATTGTTTAAGAATTGAGCTTTGTGCCAAGAAATTAAAGGTAGAAATGGAAGAGGGAAGTCAGTGCACATTGGAGAAGCAACTAAAAAAAAACATAAATATTGAAGTTGTAGACTAAAACAGATATCTGTGGGTATGACTCATAAGTTTGTGCAATGGAAACAAAAGCTATATGACCTAATAGAAGAGAAAAGTTGAAAACTTGAAATTCAATATAATGTTATAAACACTAGTTGAAGATTTAAATGCATAAAATAAACAAAGCCACTATAAGTTTTCATATAAATAGCCTTACAGTCATCAAACAAAAATTGTCTTGATGCACTTACTTCACTTTAATTTTCTGCAATATTATTTACAAGTTAGTATCAAAAACTATGCCACCAAACTGGAGTTTTGTAAAACTCCATATCTTGGGCCATATCTACTACAAAGCTAAATAAAGACCATCTATTGTCAGTTTATGATTTAGCCTTTTATATGATGAAGCCTTTTAAATAATTTAATGTAACAGGAATTGGAAGATGATACATAACTCACTAGAATACTATACTATGATCTCTAATGAACAAATCTGTGTAAGTTAAATAACAGCTATTAGGAATAGTTAGTGGTAAGGCAAAATAGTAAGGTCAAAGAGCAACATACAAACTGATAAGTGTTCAAAAAAGATGAGTGTGGGCACATAGGGCAAATGCTAATTGCTCTTGGGGTGTTATTAATAACAGTCTATTGAAGAAATGTATTGGGCTGGGTGACAGTGAGATGACCTAGAAAGAACTGGATGGAAATAATAGTAGATGGATATGGTCAAAATACATTGTCTAAATATATGAACTTTCAATGAATTTGTAAAAATATTTTAAAAAATAATCAAGTGATCAACCAAGCATACCAAAACATCTGTTAATGAAAATGATATGTATCTACATATGATAAAACACTAAATGCTAGTAACATGAGAAAGGTTCAGTCCCACTAGCCATCAGGTAAGTCAACTTAAAACTTTGTGTTATAGCAGGGCAGTGATGGCACATCTTTAATCCCAGCACTTGGGAGGCAGAGGCAGGAAGATTTCTGAGTTTGAGGCCAGTCTGATCTACAGAGTGAGTTCCAGGACAGCCAGGGCTACACAGAGAAACCCTGTCTCAAAAAAACCAAACCAAAACAAAAAAAACCAAAAAATAAAAAACCACCACCAACAACAACAACAAAAATTGTGTGTTATACTATCCCTGAGTATTTAGCCTGATGATTTTATGTTTGCTTATTACAGAAATACTAGCATATTTCTGCTTACTGAAGCATTTTTTCTAGCAACACTTACCATTTTTCCATATTTGTAAGTAAACCTAAGGCTTTGTACATGTTAGTAATTCACTCTCCCACTGAACTCCAACTGAAGTGCACTGCAACAGATAATTTGTAGAGTACATCTGTTTTGGAATTAACCTAGATTTCTACATCAGTTAATTTTCTATTGTTGTGACAAAACACCATGACTAAGTAAGCTTATGGAACAAAGAGTATAAGAGGGCTTTTGCCTCCAGAAGATTAGGGTGAATTATGCCAGGTAAGCAACAAGCCCATAAGTTAGAAATTCCAGCTGATGGTCTTTCCTTCAGTCTCTGCTACACACTTTGCTCCAGTATTTCCTTTAGACAGGAGCCATTCTGGGCTAAAAAACTGGAGATGAGTGAGTGGTCCCATCCCCCAACTGGGGGCCTTGCCTATCCTCTGAATATAGTCTCTACATGTTGTCCTTCCCCTTTATTGGGCATTTCAGCTAATCTCATCCCTGTTGGATCCTGAAAGCCTCTTGCTTTCCTGATATCTGGAACTTGCTAGTGGCTATCCTTAGTTCCCCATCTCCCATTGCTACACACCTCTGCTCAGATTCCTGACCCTCTATATAATCTGAGTTTCTTCCCATACCTGATTCTGCCTCTTCCCCAACCCCCATCCTCCCAAGTCCCTCGCACACTCTACCTTCCTTGAGTATTTTGTTCCCCCTCCTAAGAGGACTAAAACATCCACATTTTGGTTTTCCTTCTTCTTACGCTTCTTATGGTCTGAATTGTTTCTTGGATATTCTGAACTTTTGGGATAATATCCACTTATCACTATTGCAGATGCTAAGAAGTGCTTGCTGACAGGAGCCTGTTATAGCGGTCTTCTGAGAGGCTCTGCTAGAGCCTGACAAATACAGAGACATGTGCTCACAGCCAAACATTGACTGTGCAAGAGGATGACAATGGGGGCGTTAGAGAAAGGACTGAAGGAGCTAAAGGGGTTTGCAACCCCATAAGAAGAACAGCAATATCAACCAATCTGAACCTCGAGAGCTCCCAGGGACTAAACTGCCAACCAAACTGTAACGATGGCTCCAGTTGCATATTCAGCAGTGGATAGCATTGTCTGACATCAATAGGAGGAGAGACCCTTGGTCCTGTGAAGGCCTGATTCAACAGTATAAGGGAGTGAGTAGGATGGTGTGGTGGGAGGGGATGGTTGGGAGGTGGAACACCCTCATTGAAGCAGGGGGAGCAGGGATGAGATAGGTGGGTTCCAGAGGGGAAACCAGGAAATGGGATAACATTTGAAATGCAAATATATAAAATATCCAATAAACAAATAAAAATAGAAATGCCAGCTGATGCCAACTGATAAGTCACTTATTGACCTCTTGAGCTTTAAATACAGAGCAGAAAGCATAAACTAAAAACACTTCAAATGCAGCCCATAATGACCTACATCACCTAGCAAGGCCACACCTCCTAAACCTTCCAACAGCAGCATCCAGGTCTATTGTTCAAATGCCTGAGCATGTCTTATGAAACCACAAGAGTGTCCAACTGCAGAAGGGTAAACAGAAATGGGGTATATGTATACAATAGCATGTCCTTTCACCATGAACAAGAATGAAGTTATGTCATCTGAAATAAAATAGATAAGACTATATATTATAGCAATAAATGAATTAAGTCTGCCTCAGAAAGAAATATATTTTCTCTCATCTTGAGGTCTTAAATTTTAAATCATGGAGACTTAAATTTTACCTAAAAACATAAAATAAATTATATGAATGTTACAACATGAAAGTAGAAGCAAGGGCATCTATAGAAAGAAAGAGATTAGTAGAAGGGGAGTAGAAAATGATTTAAGGGGTGCAGGGAAGAAAATAGCCTCAGACCACAGGATATAATCATACAAAAAAGTCTTGTGATCACATTAAACATACACCTCTTAAAGTCTTTTGAAAGAGTAAAACTAACAATACCAAAAATGAGAGTTATTTATTAATTTTTCCAAAACCTAATCTATATAATGATGCAAAGTACATTATTTGAGTGTCAGTGTTAATGCATTGACATCATACATAGAAATTATTTTTTAACTACAGATAGGAAAATGATTATAATTTACCAGTTTTTGTCAAAGGCAGGAAATAGATAAACATATAGCATGAAGTTGGAGCAAGGTGTTCTCACAGCATTTCTTTGATATCTGATTCCTTAAGAATTGGTGACATGATGGGCAATCAAGGGGATAGCAAACCATAGTGAAGTAAAGCCAGGCAAAATAGAAGTAGAGGAAGGAAAAAGGGACCAATAAACAAAGATACACCATGAGACATAGTGGCCAAAATCTCGACACATTTGATGTCAAGTAGGGATAGCAACAAAAACAGTATTAGATATTTAGATTAAGAAGTCATTGAAAGCATTAAGAAGGATATGCTATAATGTTAATGATTACAGAAAGGCTTTCCAAGAGCCCTAGAAAATCTGTGCATTGATTAGTATGCACAGACTTCATGAAGTCTGTCACGTCTAATTCTCCTGTTCTGGTGAAACAAAAATAATCCATACAGAAAGAAGATGAATATTACCAAAATAGTCGACAGCAGAAAGGTCAAATCACTGTCTGTCTCAATTCATATCAGGAGCTTAAATGCATTCAGTTATAGATTTGTTTTTTAGCTATGTTGATATTAAATGCTATTTTATCTCCATATCCCCCTTATCTTTGTATATTCAAGTTATGAATACAGTAGGGGCTGCTACAGGAGTCCAGCATTCATGATGATAGTGATCACCATGATATATATAGATATAGATATAGATATAGATATAGATAGATAGATATAGATATAGATAGATAGAGATAGAGATAGATAGACAGATATATGCATACATGTATATATGTATGTATATATTCAAGTGTATTAATAAAGTTGTTTTCATATACTTATTAATTTCTACAATGTTGTAAAACAAAAATTTTGTTGAGAGTGAAGTTGAATGAAACAATGGAAGTTAAGAAAGTCATGCTAGATTTTAAAGTGAAAAGGTATCCCCACCCAGTGAAAACACTACAAGAAAAACAAAGTTTTTGAAATGTATGTGGGCAGTTATGCTAAGATGCTATTAGAAAGTTGGGTTGATCAAAAGAAGTAGCTCAAACCTACTGGCCAAAATTGAAGGGATTTGTTACTTCAGAGTGCTAGAGCCTGAGGTAAAAAAAGGTCAATAGGTTTAGTAGCTTCTAATGAGGGGAAGGGTAAAATGTGTTATTTCCACACGTCTGTGGTTTGTGGCTGGCCCATCTATACTTCTGATGTTGACAGCCTGGGTGTCACTGCAGCATTTATTGCATTGGTGTTTCCTGTGTACTCACAAGTGTCCTCTTTTCTCCTTTTTTTTTTAAAAAAATAAGCATATTGCTTATAATGTATTAATGTGCTGTCATAATTCAGTCACATTAAATTATGCCATATCCCATTGTTAGCCTACTGTGAAGTAACAATGCCTTTGGTGATATAGTTCTTCTTAAATCATGTCCCATAATTCTGAGAGTTATAACTATTTCCTGGTTAGTTTTTGTCAACTTGACATAAGTTAGAGTCATTTGAGAAGAATGAACCTCCTTCAATAAAACTCCCCCACAGATAGGAAAGTCTGTAGGGATTTTTAAATTAAATTTTGGTGTGGAAGGTTTCAGTTCATTATTGGTGGCATACTCTCACAGAAGGCCCTGTGGTGTATAAGAAGGCTCCTGAGCAAGCCTTAAGGAGGAAGCAGCATCCCCCCATGGCTCCTACTTCAGTTCCTGCTCCCTGGCTTTTCATTGAGTTCCTGCCTTAACTTCTCTCAGTGATAGACTGTTACATAGAACTTTAAGACAAAATAAGTCTTTCTCGTTAAGTTGCTTTTGATCATAGTCTTTATCAATTCAGTAGAACCCCCAACTAAGACAAACTTCAATGCATGAATTTGTGACACTCTTCTTGCAATAGCAGAACTTCTTGGCTTGGCTGGAAATGAAGAACCCCCATAGAGAAGTGACAGATGACATTAAAGTGAAAGATAGAAAGGACAAAACCTGGAATTTAAAAAAATCTATGACTTGATTTCTATTACAAGCTAACTATGCAGTAGTTGGTAAGTGATGTCTGAGATGCTGAAGGAAGAGAATGTAATATTTTTATTAATGTCATTGGTAAGGAATAATTAAAATATATTGTTTCTTGTGAGATCAAACTGTGTACTACTTACATATATCTCCTTAGCTAATATGGTGAAGTTTTATTTTAATTTAAAAGTTGAATAGAAATGTATTTATCAAAGTGAAAATATATAATGAAAGAACAACAGCACAACAAGAACAAAACACAACATGAGACCTATCTTGGAGCTTCCAGACTTAGGAATTAGAAATGCCAGTTTCCTAAAGAGAATTCACATGTGTTTCAAATGAAGAACTAAATTATTCCAAAGTAGAGTAACCATTCATCACCTTCCCCTTCTTATGAGCCTACTCAAGAGTTGTTCATATGCCTTTCTTTGTCTGTAATGAGTAGTTTGGCTACATAGATATTTACTAGAGTCTACCACTACTGATCATGGATTCTGGGGAGACAAATGTCATCTGATGACCATATAATTTTTCCAAGTGTTTAATATTACTATAAGTATATGACATTTCTGATATAATATAACACATATACCTTAAGAAAACAAGAACAACCAATGTAGTCTATAAAACTGTTATCTAAGTAACAAAATTGAACAAATAAAATGTGAAAAGTATACTCAAAACATTTCAACTTCATTAACAATTTATAACTAGAAAAAATACAAACATAAGGATTACAAGTCAGGAAAACAACCTAATGATATTTACTATATGTGAAATTATCTCTAAAGATAACAAGGGGCACATATATTGGTAAGAACAGATTTGAGAAAGGATTACAATATCCGAGTTATGGATTCCAGGAAAAATTTTCCAGAGATTTTAGAGAAATGAATTAACCTCTTAGAATTCAGAGTATTAAGCTATAGTACTTGGTTGGTGGTTGAGTCCCTGGGAGCTCTGAGGGTACTAGTTAGTCCATATTGTTGTTCGTCCTAAGGAGCTACAAACCCTTCAGCTCCATTGATCCTTTCTCTAACTCCTTCATTGGGGACCCTGTACTCAGTTCAATGGATGGCTGTGAGCCTCTACATCTGTATGAGTCAGGTACTGTCAGAGCCTCTCAGGAGATAGCTATATTAGGCTGGCTTGTCCTTCCTTCAGTCTCTGCTCCATAGTTAGTCAACCACCAACCAAGGACTATACATGGTGGAACTGATTGTTCTGGCAGCATGTTTATAGTAGAGGATTGCAAAGTTGATCATCAATGGGAGAAGAGGCCCTTGGCCCTGTGAAGGTTCTGTGCCCCAGTGTAGGGGAATGTCAGGGCCAATAAGTGGGAGAGGGTAGGGTGGCAGGCATGGGGATGGGGGAGGCAACAGGGGTTTGTTCTTGTTGTTTTTGTTTGTTTGTTTGTTTGTTTTTTGGAGGGTAAACTGGGAAAGGAGAAATCATATGTAAATAAAGAAAATATCTAATAAAAAAACAAGAAAGAAAAAAAGCTATAGTACTAACAAAAAAGTGTGGTTGAAAACATGGTACACATTCTTCTATAGCCTATTGTATTTTTTTTACAACGTGTACTTTATTGAAAGAAACAATCCTTAATAGCTATTACATTTACTAAATGTATATGAACTGAATCTTCTTAGAAAAACATATATTAAAGTAGTGCCTTCTAAATTATATTTTCATTCATGTTAATAGTTTCATCTTAACAGATGATTTTGAAAATTTTACTGGAATTCTGCATCCTTTTACTATGACTAAGGTTATTAGAATTTTTCTACCTTATAGTTAAAGCATGAATTACAAAGGCAGGTCAAAGACTACTGAAAGGTTCTTCTTTTCCAAATGAGTTATTGATTTGTTTGGTAGCTGTCTTTGTCAGTGTTCAATTGCTGGGAGAAGACACCACCATGGCCTCCCTTACTACAAAATAAATAAATAAATAAATAAATAAATAAATAAATAAATAAATAACTGGGGCTCGCTTCTTTTTTTCAGAGGATCATGGCAGGAAACATGGCTGCATGCAGTCTTGGATGATTCTGCAGAAGTCACTAATAACTTGACACCCTGATCCTCAGGCAAAAGACAAAGAAAGAGAAATTGGTTATGACATGGGCTTTTATATCCTTAAAGACCACCCACAAGGCCACACCTACCCCAAGGCCACTTGCTTTTAATCATTTTAAACAGTTCAAGTCCCTGCTTATTAAGCGTCGTATAATGAATCTATGAGAATCAATTTTATTTAAAGGACCAATATACCCAATTGTTGTTTCTGGATCAGTGTCAGTCTATCTGTATTTTGGATGCTTTCCAATCTATAGTGGTCACCTAACACAAGTGATCTCTGTAGGTTTTCTATGCCACATTAAAAACTTAAGTGCTCCCCAACTATGTCATTAACTTGTTAGAAGAATGATGTTTCTTAATAACATGAATAAAGGTTCAAGTCTACCAACATTCACCAGATATCGACTGTGCCCTTGGAACTCAGGATGCAGAATGGTGTACTGCAAGGAAGGTGATTCTCTAGCCAGCTCACATAACAGTTCGTACCATGGGTAACTAAAACATAGTACTGACAGTACTGCAGAATTTAATAGCTTAAGTGTCAAGTTTGGGGGATCTATATTCTTCTTTCCAGGTTGAGTGACACATTATTTTTCTCTAACATTAGTTTCTAACATTAGTTTCTAACATTAGTTTCTCAAAGTGCCTGAATATTTTCAAAAAGTGTAAGAATTGGTTAAATGACTTTTTGACAGTGGTTCTGTGGAGATGTCATATGAAGAATAGACATAATGATCACATGTAAAAATTGAGAAAGGCTTTAATGACTATAAGATCTATTCATTTATTTATTTATTTTTAGTTTTTCGAGACAGGGTTTCTCTGTATAGCCCTAGCTCTCCTGGAACTCACTCTGTAGACTAGGCTGGCAACAGAAATCTGCCTGCCTCTGTCTCCCAAGTGTTGGGACTAAAGGCGTGCACCACCACTGCCTGGCTTATAAGATCTATTTCTAAGACATCTCTTCACTATTTTTTCCTGAATATAAAAGAGACACAAAATCAAATACCGGCTTTTGTAATTCAAGTCTTTATACATATGACTGTGGGCAAAATATTAAAAGACAAATATGACCACTTAGAACTTCAAATGCTTTGACACCCTATAGTAAGCATACTAAAAATTTCTAATGAATCATTCATTATAAGAGGTAAATTTTATATTTAAGTTTTTAGAATTAAATTTGCTTAAGGTCTTCACATCCAGGGACAAACGTGTAGAATCTGGTCATTCTTGTGTAGCTTTGATTCCCTGTGCCATCTTTCTCAGGGTCCTTGGTTTGAAGGAACTTTCTTTTCTTAGCAATAATTTCCTTAGGGATTTAGCTTTTCATTTCCTTATTCTAAATGCCCAGCTTTTATTATGCTTTGCCTAAAGGAGAAAGGACATACT
Organism: Mastomys coucha; assembly: GCF_008632895.1. Lineage (NCBI taxonomy): Eukaryota > Metazoa > Chordata > Mammalia > Rodentia > Muridae > Mastomys > Mastomys coucha. The sequence continues at coordinate 37,921,544 of NW_022196900.1, read as the reverse complement.
TGAGTGCAGTGTCCTCACTTTTAGTTCTACTTCTTGGACTCCAGCAACTTGAGATACCTAAATAGACATATAACTTTAGAGAGTGCATTTGTTAGCAAGAGAACTGCAAAAGACAGCCTTATGAGCTGACATCTGCCACAATGTCTGAAATATATTTTTTTCAGGCTACCTCTGACAAGAAAAAGTATTTCTACCACTAGAATCTATTTAAAAAGAACTGTTGTTAGCCAGTTAGACAATACCTAGTTGCTGGATGACCTAGTAGGGTTTATCACTCCTGTGATGAAACACCATATACAAAGCAACTTGGAGAGAAAATTGGCTATTTTTCTTATGCTTCCAAGGTTCTATTCATCACTGATGGAAGTCAGGATACTAACTAAAGCAGGACATAAGCCTGGAAGTAGAGGACATAGTGGAATACTGCTTACTGGCTTGTTCCTCTGACTTGCTCATCCTGCTTTCTTCTAGAACCAAGGACCACCACTTCAGGCATGGCACCACTTACACCACCTTACACCAGTGATGGTGTGGACCATTCCTCATCAATCACTAATTAAGAAAAAAAAAAGTCCTACAAGCTTGCCTACAGACCAATCTTATGGAGGCATTTTCTTTCTTTTTTTTTTTTTCAAGAAAACATATTAAGAATTTTTATTTCAAGTAATGTGTTGATATTTCAAATATTACTTGAATTTTTATAATTCACTTTACATCTTTTACTCTTCCTACCCTTATATATCCCTCCCACACTGGCCCCTCCCCTTTAGTACCACTCCAACCTGGAGCATTTTGTCCCAGCAGGACTAGGTACTTCTTCTCCCACTGAGGCCCGACCAGGCAGTCCAGATAGGGGAACAGGGATTTAATGGCAGGGAACAGAGCCTGAGACAGCCCCTGCTCTACTTATTAGGGAGCCGACATGAAGACCAAGCTGCACATTTGATACAAATAGGTAGGAGACCTAGATCCAGTTCCTGCATGGTCCCTGGTTAGTAGGCCAGGCTCTGAGAGCCCCCATAAACCCAGGTGACTTGGCTTTGTGAGTCCTAGTGTCCCTGGCCCCTCCCACTAGGTCACCTCTACCACATACTCTTTCACAAGACTCTCTGGGCTTCCCCTGATGTTTGACTGTGCGTGTTTGCATCCGCCTCCATCCACTGCCAATTGAAGACTCTCAGGAGACAGTTATGCTAGGTTCCTGCCTGCAAGCATACCAGAATATTATTAATTGTGTCAGAGATTGCTCTCTCTCACATGGGATGGCTCTAAAGTTGGGGCAGTCATTGATGGACTGATCTCTCAGTCTCTGTTCCATCTTTAATCCATGCACATCTTGTATGCAAGACAAATTTTGGGCTGAAGGTTTAGTGGGGTGGGTTTATGTCCCCCTCCCTCATCTAGAAGTCCTGCCTGGCTAGAGGAGGTGGCCATTGCAATCTTTATATCCCCCTCTTAAAGATCCTAGAGAGGTTCACCCCCATAGACTCCTATATCTTCTCATATCCCAGGCTTCCAGCTAGGGAGAAGATGCTTGCTTCCTCTGCCAACCAATTTCCATTCTACCTCCCAGCCCTTTCCTTCAACCCACCCTATATCTGATAGCCATCACGGTTCCAGTCCTTACTTTCTCCCTTACCCAGTTCCCTCTCTCCATCTATCTTTGAAGACTATTTAGTTTCCCTTTCTGTGTGAGATTCATGTATCCTCCCTTGGGATCTCCTTATTACCTAGTTTCTTTGGATCTGTAGATTGTAACATGGTTGTCCTTCAATTTATGGCTAATGTCCTCTTATAAGTGACTACATACCATACTTGGTTTTCTGACTCTGGGTTATCTCACTCAGGATGATATTCTCAAGTTCCACTCATTGGATTTTCTTAAGTGAGGTTTCCAACTCTAAGATGGCTTGAGATTGTGTCAAACTGACACACAACTACCTAGCAGAGTGAGAGTTCTGATACCATTTAGATTTTTTTCCTGGGTATGGCTCATGAAGCCTAAGGCTCTTTTTACTAAATACCTGGCTATTAGGCTTCTGACTATAACATTGCACTATTCAAATTTAGCTACAATGTGGATATGAAAAAAATTTAAAGATGATCCAGAGAACTGAAATTCTCATTGCTACATGAACAGATATTTTCAATGTCTGCTATCAGAACTAAGGCTTCATTAATATACTGATATTAATTATGGAAAAATGTTTACATTTATATTCTTCACAAACTTCTTGTCTTTCTGTTAATCTTCTTCTTTTCAGCCAGATTTCAATAAATCTTCACTTTGCAACACTCATGCTTTGAAAAATGATAATATCTATGCCCATTTGAAAGTAAATGATTATAATTAGACTTATTATTTTAATTGAATATAACTTCTTCCCAATGGTTATAGTCTTACATATGCTTGAACTTACTATCATATAATTATGCAATTACCACACTTTTATTTCCAGATAATGGCCATAATTTTGTTTTCCAGGTTTGAGCACTGATAGGATAGGTTAGGATATATATATATATCCTAATATATATATATATATATATATATATTATATATACATATATATTACATATATATACATATATATGTGTGTGTGTGTATACATATATATATGTGTACATATATGTGTGTGTGTGTGTGTGTATGTATATATATATATATATATTTCCATCACAGAATGGGGAAATCTTGGAAGAGCTATAGTGAGTAGGCATCTGCAATGAGAAAGTATTTGCTGAACATGACAATAATATCAAAATCTCATCACTGCTGAGACTGATTGCACAAGTAATGCACTAGCTAAAGCCAAGCAAGCAAAGTACCTTCATAAACCATGGAAATACTTACAATGTTCCATCCATAACTGAGGAATTCTTGGCATATAGAAGATGTCAAACAAGTACTGAAGAGTCAGTTTTCTTTAGGGACATAGTGATCATTGAAATGATGCTGATGGTCCTTGAGATGCTAACTATGTTCCTATTGATTGACCTACTTGCTCACATAGGCAACATGAAGTAGAGCCTGAGTTTAATAGAAAAGAACAACAACAACAACAAGAAAAACAAAACAAAAACAAAAAATAGAAATGTGAAGTTGGGAGAGAAATGATCAGAAAATAAAGGAGAAATTTCAAAGGAGAAAAACGGAAATTATTGTGATCAAATATTCATGCATGAAATTCTCAAATAATGCTAAAATATTTTTAAAATGTTCAATATATTAAAAGTAAAAAAAAAGAGACAAAACCAACAAAGACTTTGTGAGCACAAATACCACAAGCAGAGAGAAAATGAGTGCAAGATGGTTCCATTAAATGTTTCACACATTAAATATTCCTGGCTATTCTACATATTTCCTCATCACATCTTGTTTCCAATTGACATTATGTAGTTATTCCATGCAGAGTATGCAAATCAGTCCAGTGTCTTCTCTGAAACATCAACACTTTGGGCTACATCATCTCCTGATTAAATACTGTTGCCATTTTACTTTAATCTACCAAAATTTAATTAGGAAATAAATATTGTATTAATGTATAATGTATATAAAAGCCAGTAATAAATAATTTGTCAGCAATAAGCATGTAGGATTACTCACACCACTACTACTTTCCACTTACATGGATAAGCAAAGATAATTTACAATGCAGTATTCATAAATTTGGCATTCTTGATCACTAAGACGTGATCAAGATGTGTGAATTATCTCTTATAAACCAAATTCTGATACATAATACCAAATAAGCTATTTAAAATCAAGAATATATAGAAGAATATAAATAAGAATATTGAAAACACTCAAGGTATTTTTTAAACATTGGAAAACATTAAACATTTAAACATTTGAAAAGTTATTAGCTAACATGATATATTCTATACTATTTAGTCAATAAAATACTGATATATATATATATATATATATATATATATATATATAAAACAACTTATTTCTAGTAATAAATTTTGACTGCCTCTGCTATCTTCATATCTTCTTTATATTTTTCCCTGTTCTTTCCCAAGCTGTGGTAATTAATTGGAGGAACTTATGGGCATCGTGAAGGAAAGGGCCAGGGTCTGGCAGTTGCTTAGAAATTACTGTATAAGATAAGTGTGTCAGAATTATCCAGTTTTGTCTCTTCATAAATAAGTCTGTCAATGAGGTTTCTTTACTGAGAATTTAATATTGAGTTAGTGAATAATATTAAATTCCTGCTTTGAACAACTATGTAATGTAGATGATTACTTTAAAACTATAGAAATTTGAAGATTTAATTTATTTAGTATTTTTTTCTCTATCAGGCCATCATATAGAAATTAATTTCTTCCCTCAAGAGTTTGGTTGAAAATATATTGACATCATGTTCAGTTACAGCTTAGTTTAACTTATTTTTCTGGTACAATGATTACCATCACAGACATTGTATTTGGCGAAAATTAGTAAGTTGGGAGACCTTGAAAAATTAATTAAACAGTAAGCCTCAATTTGTTCACCAATAAAGTGGAACTGAAATAGAACTTAATATCACCAGTGATTAAGTCTTATATAAATAGTACTGAGACCAACTACATGAATTCTAATGCCAATTAATGTAAAGGGGAGAAATTATGCAGCTGCTATTGACGTTTTGCTGTTGTATTTTTCTGACAAGTAAAAAAGTTCATATCTGCAGATCTGCAGAGAAATCATTTATGCTGAGAGCTACCAATAACTATGATCACCATGAAATATCAAATCTCTAACGCCAAAGGTAATAAAATGCCAATAATGTCAGATTCCATTGGTTTTACTAAAATAAGTAAATATCTGTGGAAGTATGGCTGATTTACTTAAGCCTTTCATCATTGTTCATTGAAACAGATCTTGTTTCCTATCACTGTGCTGCTAAACCCAATATATATATATATATATATATATATATATATATATATATATATATGTGTGTGTGTGTGTGTGTGTTTGTGTGTGTGTGTGTGTATGTGTATGTGTGTGTACATATATATATGTATATACATATGTATATGTACATATATTATGTATATATGTACACATATATATGTATGTATACATACATATATATATGAAGGAAGAAAACAGTGATGCTTACTATTCATTTGTTTATTCATTGTTGTGTCACACTGAAGATTGAGTGCAGTGCTGCAAATGTACTAGACAAGTAATATCTAGACAAGCAAAATGCCATGGAGCCCAATGAAAAATATTAAAAACCAAAACTAAAAAAAAACAAAAAACAAAAAACAAAAAACAAAACCAAAAAAAAAACGGTGATACTTAAGGTGCCTCCATTTTGCATTGCTGTTTTGAAGAAATATAAGTCCTTCTTATTTCTTTTCTTTTCTTGAGATATATTTATTTTATCTGTATGGGTGTTTTACTTGCTTGTATGTGTGTGTATGTCACATGTACAGGTGATGCCCAAAGGAGTCATAAGAGAGCACTGTCTCCCCTGGAACTGGAACCATCATGTGGGTGCTGAGAACCAAACCTTGGTCCTCTGCAACAGCCATGAGTTTCATAACCTCTGGACAATCTCCTTTGACCCAATTGCAGTTGTTTTAATAGTTGAATACTATATTGTCTTGAGGCTATTTTCAGACATCAAAACGTGAGGATAATTAATAGTCAAGCTATTATAAAAGATCATTTTCCATAGATAGGAAAAGTAGAAATTTACATCTCACAAGGTGCATTGATTTTGTTTCTCCTCATCAGAACACAAAATATTTAGGTCTATCTGTCAATTCCTTTTATTATTTGTGAGTTTGTATTGGGTGTTTATGTGCTGGGGAGTTATATTTTCCTGGTTCCAGAACTAATTAATAAGGCAAATAAATCTTTTGACACATACTCATTTATTCCCACATGAGAGTTATGATTATACACTCCTCAAAATTTTATCCTTATACATGCAGTATTTTTAGCCGCACTTCCTAGCAGAATGCTTGCAAGCATTTTTCTTGTATCCCATTTAAAAGTCAGATACATCCTCTGGATACATCATAGCCCTTTAAAAGATTCCTCACTGTTGTGCTCAGCTCAGTGTTTCATGGAAAGCCAAGTCTGTGAATGCAGTTAAAATAATAAGTTTAGCGTTTCTACTTGTGTGGCCATGAGCGAATGGCTTATATTTCCTCTTCCAGGAAATGGAGATAATAACCTCTGCCTCACAGGATTACCCAGGGGATTGATTGCAAGAGTGGGAGAAGGTTTCCAGTTCTGTGCCAAGCAATCTGATGATCAGCAGCTCTCGTCATTACAAAGCACAGTGTCTGACAAAGTAGCTCATTTCACTGCTCAACAGTGCTGATACTTGGAAGGCATGGCTTATGTGCAGTGCTGATCGTGCTCATTGTATCTCACTTGTCCTGGTCTGATAGCCTGTTTTACTCGGTTAGCTTTTATTTTATGATTATTCACATGACCATCATTCAGTTAACAACAAATACAGCAGCTGCTTTTATCCTTACTATTGTCTTCAGGCTAAACATGCTCTCTGCCTTCATCTTTTTTCATAAAATGTATTTACAGCTTCCTTGCTTTCCTATTTGTCCCATAGCCTGTGAAGGTCACCTTCAAAATACTGAGGCTGGATCTTACTGCTGAATTCTAGCTGTGTTCTGAAGTAAAATGGAATGTTAATGTTCCACCAAGCAAGGGACATGCTGCAGGAATTACTCAAAAACATAATATGATTCATTAATTTTGTTATTACCTAATGGACTAATGGTTAATCTGGGCCTCTTTTGAAGTTACCCAAAACTAACAGTTTCAAGATTTTTTCTCTTTACATTTCTTCCCCCTTTGTAACTGTTATATATGCATCATGAATCATAAAGAGATTTGCATGCTCCATTTTGAAGTGGTGATAGCCAATGCAAGGTGGCATGCTGAATGCCCGATAGAAGGTGGCATGTAGAGAAGTGCTTGGAACTAATTTCATCAGTTTTCACATAAAACAGTCCTCTAAAGAAGGTAGTTGTATTGATATAGATGATTATGTAAAATACCTATTACTTCCTTCGAACAAGCAGAAAGTAAGAAGTCTTAGATTTACTTTAGTAATAAGTTTTAGGTTTACTGAGCAAATGTTTTAAGAGTCTTTCAGCATTGGGCTATAGACTTTCATTCAGTCTTCCCTAACATGGCCCTTTGAAATCTTATAGGTAGGTTATTTTCTCTGTGGCTTTCTACAACTGAAATATTGCCCCAGGAAAAGCAGGTGGTTCACATTCATTAACTTTTTTTTAATTTCCAGTTGACAAAATTGTCAGAGTTTGGATGTATATATATATATACACACACACATATATATGTGTGTGTGTGTGTATATATGCATGTATGTATGTATGTATGTATATATTAATTAATTCTTAAGAGTGTATTTTTGCCGTTTTGAAATCATTCAGAATATTTCCATGAGTAAGGAGGCATTGAAGGGTATTAGGAAAACACAAATACTCAGTTGCTTAGGAAACAGGATTTGCCATGAATTCATTCCCTTACAGAGGAAACAGGATTCATCTCCTGTAGGGAATTTTGCCACCAAAACACTTTTGTCAGAGTCCAGTCTCCAGTTCTTGAATGGAAACTCATTTTCAGATAATTTATTTCCAGATAAAATGGCAGTATCCCAAAATAGCATCTTGGGTCTAGTGTTGGCATTATACTACAAAATTTTGTCTATGTAACCAAGAGGATATTGAGGTACACCTGCAAGAAGAAGGCCAAAGGACAGCTACATCTAACAGAAAGAAGCTGCTATAGACCACCAATGCTAAGGTCACCCATCCCAGAGCCTGAAGAAGGTAGGAACTTCTTCAAACTATTCTTGAAGAAAATGTGGAGCTGCCACCACATTGTTTTAAGCTTGAGAGAGTAAATATGGGTTGATTTAAGCCAGCAAGATAGATTAAATTCTTGCAGCACTAAATCACTAATTCCTCCACAGATCCTTTGAGTAACTTGACTTAAACTCACTATATCTGGATCCAATGCTCTCTATGTAGCTATTCTTAAAGAGTCTAATCTAATACTGAATGGGCAATTTACTCTGTTTCCATACGTTATTAACAGTGTCATATTTATGTACTTTTTCATTACACAAAACTTAATGAACATCCAAAAATGTTACAATTCTTAACAAGTCTTTGCTACATGGGAATTTAAGTACTAGAGAAGAATAGATATAATCATTAAAAATCTATAGTATATTTATCAATATACAAATATAGAATTATATGAAGCAATGTGATTAGGCATAAAATATCTCAAAACATAAAAATGTTCAAGCAATAATTCTTATTTGGAGAAAAAATGATAAGCTAGTGTGAAGAAGGCTTGATATGCTAAAGATAAAAATGAGGTCAGGTCAATGGACAATAGCATCACAGGAAGATCAAGCTAATCAATTCACAAATATATGTATGGAAGATGCTCCTGAAGCCCACCACTATCTTATATACTACTGCCAGTTAACTGCTTTTATAGAAAATAGAGACATTTTTGTTTTAAAATGGGGCCTCTGTTGTCTGTACTTGAATGGCTGGGTTCATACCCATAGGCATGTGAGCACAAATAATTTGACGTGGGTATTGAGAACTGAACTATTGTCCTCTGGAAATGTAGCAAGTGTTTTTACACATAGACATAAATAAAAATCAACATACATCCTAAAATAAAAGAAGAAATGAAGCTGGGAGGAAGACATGGTTGTTCAGGCATAGAGTTAGCAAAAGAAATTAGATGATTTGAATATGATCAAAATACATTGTACACTTGTATAAAGTTAACTATTATTATAAATATTAAGGTTGTATGGTCAAGAATAAAACCATAAACTCTTAAGTATTCATATATTTCATGATTTAATTCTATTTATCATATACTAGTTAAAAATAGGATTGTTTTTAAAGTGGTGATGTGCCTATTTTACTATGCAATCTTAAAATCATAAGGTCTTATTGTTCAAATATTAGAAAGAAGAAACACAGTTACATCTTGTCTTATACTGAACATCTGTATAAACTGGTACAATTATAAATGCTGATACTGAGAATGTTGTTTTGTTCTATAAAGAGCCAAAACACTAACACACTCAAGACTAAATCACTCACTCCTTTCATGTCCTTTTTCCAATGCATTCTATGAATCTTCCAACACACAGTTATTCCTCAAATTTCTGACCTCTTTTGGATTATTATTGTTAAATAATAATATTTAGAAACATGCACAAATATATAAATAGAACCTCTTATGTTCCTCCAGTGAGTGTATATGAATTCAGGGATGATCAATCTTTTTATGGTGTGTGGGACTCAGATTTCCCCTTTCTGAGTTAGCAAGCCCATCAATACTATTGTTCAGGTCTTGTTTAGGCAATCATAAAATTTACATATTACATATGTAGCTTCTCTCTCAATACTGGGAGATATAATCTCAAACCAGAATTCCTTATCCTATGGCTCTTACTATCTTTCTGCCCTCTTTTCCATAATGTTCCCTGATCCCCAGGTTCAGGGTTTATACTCTGATTGTATCTATTGTGGATGGGCACCACATGGTCTGTTCATTGTTATATTATGACCTGCTATAGATCTATATAATGACTTTCATTTGCTCTAAAAAGAAGTTTCTTTGATGTGGGTGAGATCTATAAGGACAGAAGGATGAAATTAATGGGGGTGGAGAGATGGCTCAGAGGTTAAGAGAACTGGTTGCTCTTTCAGAGGTCCTGAAATCAATTCCCAGCAATCACATGGTGGCTCACAAACATTTGTAGTAGGATTCAATGCCCTCTTCTGGTGTGTATGAAAAGAATGAGAGTGTCGTCATACAAATAAAATAAATAAATCTTTAAAATAAGAATGAAATTAAAATATCATACATAGAGAGATATAGATATAGATACAGATATACTGCTGGGGCCAGCCCTGGCAATTCGTCTTTCTTATTCTTGGCTCTTCTTGAAGCAGCAGTGGGGAAAGAACATTGGCAGGGCGGGGGGTAAGACTTAGTCTTATAAAATATTTAAAGTAGCTGTACAACAATAAAATGTTTACCTGTCTTAAGTCTAAGTCTGTGTTTCCATAGCTGACTTGCTTTCTGAGTTTCTCTGAGGAGAGAAACTGTTTAGAACCTCATCCTAAAACAGCATAGGGTGGCTCTAACCTCTAGACTGCTGGTTGAAGTCACAGGAAGAATAGGGAAACTTAAAAAATGATTTTAGCCTTTATTTCTAAGTTCTAAATTTTTTCCTATGAAAGCTCTAAAAGAAAAAAAAGGGGAAAGGGATTCTAAGAAAACAGGGGTAAGTATTCTAAGAAAAAGAGGGTAAGTATTGTAAGAAAAAGGGAGAATAAATAGTTAAGGGGATCTGGGTGAAGGAAAAAGGGGTAAAGGAATGCCCTCTTCCCTTGTCCTAAGCATTTATACATCTTTCAGAATACACGATTGCATGGCAAAAAGTTCATCATATGCTTATACATAAACTCAAATCATAAATCAAATAAGTTTACAACAGAGTATGTTTACATGCATATCTATTAGGAACAATTATCTGGCTAAATATTCATCATCTGTCACAGCACTACAGGTTCATACAAAGTTAACAATCCATAACTTCTGTGACTAAATAATGAGTGAAGTTTTATATACATAAACCCAGGCAAGATTTTATCTTCTGTCCTAGCACCTATAGTAAATCATTAGTTCTTTTTTCATTTTTATGACCTGTGGTTAATGTTTTTACAATCTCTTGGAATGTGCTTTGCGTAGTAGATGCCTACTTGCTCTCTCAGAAGCAATTAGCTCATGATACTTGAATACTGACAGAGTTCTCCATGCAGTTTTGATTATCAGAGAGAATATACTAGCAATCTCATTATAAAAAATCTTAATAATTACTAATACAATTTTAGGAATGTTTATAATATCATCATTAAGAATTAAGAAGTCATCACTACAAGACAGTCCATCTTTGTTCGGCAGAGATATGCCCAAAAATATAGGCTAATCCTTAGTGATTGTTATATATA
>NW_022196900.1:37879826-37910473 GCF_008632895.1 Mastomys coucha | reverse complement strand
ATATATATATATATATATATATATTTAATAACAAAAGGAAAAGTATATAAATAGCAGGAATAGCTCCTAAAAATGGATTTCTCTTGGGTTTCCCAACTTAAAGAAATCAGTCATAAATATTAATCCTAGACAGACCAATCTCAGGAAGGTGATCTGCTAGTTTTTACCTTCTGCTATGATGGCTCCTGACAATATATGATTCCATTTTAACAAGGACTATGTTTCTCTTTTACACATATCACACACACACAAACACACAAATATGCACACACATGCACTCACACACACACATACAGAGTAGTGATTTATTTTATTATCCAATTTCTAATATATACTCATTCTCCTGTATTTAAAGTCACCTACAAAGTCATTCAATTTAAGCATTTTTTTGATAATAGTTTTCGACGAACACCAATTTAATTATAATGCAACTTTAAACAATCCATTTTAAAAAGGAGCCACAGCCACACAAATTTACACAGAATTAAACTGAACTTGTTTCCTGAGAGAGAATTGTTTTAAAAGTCTTGAAATTTTAATAACCACAGTTATGCTTTGTGTGTCTTATTACTTAGGTCCTCAAGCACCTTAGCATTTAATATGGACATAATTCAGCACCTTAAAATAAGAAATGTTTGCAGCTTATTTTTAAAAGTTTCTTGTATAATGTGAAACAGGTAAAATGTCTTCTTTTGAGATTTTACATGACTAATAATATCCAAATCATTTAACCTGGAAATTATTTATAGGCAACAGAGTTTTTGTACACTGTAGTGAAAGAGTTCATTGTCACAATGTACAGTACACTATTCCTTGGACTCCATGTGACTCAAAACATGTGTATACCTTCCATCCTCAAGGATGTTTGGAAAATGGCTTCACATTAAGTGTATGATATTAATAGATAGATGTAGAAGTCCTCAATTTTTACCTTTTCATACTTTCTTTATTACTGTGTGACTAATATACGTTTAAATTTTCTAGATAGAGTGAAAAAAAGCATTATATGGGGCTTTGATTCGAATCAACAGATTTTTTTTTCTGCCTGTGTAATAGGCATTGACCTAAGCCTTGTCCTTGCCACTGGCTATAAAAGATGGAATTTTGAATGCTTCCTTATTTCAATCCAATAAAGTATGTTCTGAGGAAGAAACTGTGCCCATTCCTTTTAAATATAATAAACTCCCAAGCAGAGTAAAGCACGGTGATAATAGCTGCCATTATAATACTCGGAAAAGTCCATAATAAAATTCTGAATCTTTCCACATTCTTCTCAGTATTCTAAGTAGAAGCCGAGATCAGAACATTGGGACAATAGCACATGAATCAGCTTAGCATTTAAAAACATGCATTATTAATAGGTATTGTTAAAATGTCATATGACATGAGCTATATTACCATTGTTTTAAAGGTTAGCTACATTACATATGTTCTTAGAATACTAAGAACTTTAAAATTTAGTTACATTTATATATGTGTTTATTTCATATTGTAACTGCAAATGCATATACATTACACATATACATATATGTACATATAGATATATATATGTATAGAGTCATAATTTATAGGGTAGAAATTGATATGTTTATTAGGTCATATATATGTGTGTGTATGTTGTATGTGTATATGTAAATATATGTAATTATACAATTCCATATATGTGGAGATAGAAGGGGAAAATAAACAGGGAAAGGACAAGAGACAAAAAGGGAGAGAGAGAGAGAGAGATACTCTGTCATTGATAATAGGCAATCATCAGTCTTGTCTAGCTAGTAAGGGAAGAGAGTGAATGTAGTGATTTTGTCAATTGCTTTTGTAGTCCAGGAATGAGGAAAATATAGGAAGGTATTACAGGTCCTTTAGCTGAAAGTGGTTGTTTGCTGAATCCTATCTTGTTTCTTTTTACCCCTTCAGCAATGTCTGAGAGGCACTTCACTTTCATGTCTTATTTCATTTTACCCTAACACTCCATGTAGACATGTTACACTCTTTAGGTTGTAGATGGTAAAACCAAGGATTGAATGATTCATATAATGACATGCTGCTGCCCTTACCACCATAGAGTTCCTGATTTCCACAGCATTTTGAGGAGTTGTTGGTGGAAACTGTCTCCATCAGAATAAAATCACTTGGAATTATTTGCTTTGAAAGTAGTGTTATATGATACTGACTGCTTTTAGTATCCACATGGTAGTTGAACTTCTATTTGAAGAGCTCCAAGGACCTAACTTGGGTACCTTGGTACCAGCTATGTAAATGGTACACAGACATACATAAATTGAAAAACATAAAAAATAAAATAATTTTTTAAAATAAAAGTATTTTATTGATAGCTATCGCTTTTCTGATAAATAAGAATCCCCACGGCTCTTGTATCTACACTTCTTTATTTTTAACTTATGCATGCACACCATTTGCAGTCTTGTGCCTGTAGAGTTCTGAAGAGGGTGTTGAGTCCCCTGAAACTGGAGTCACATAGTCATAATCAACATTTCTTTATACACATCAGTAGTAGTTATTTTGTTTAACAAATTCCAAGGAATGAATGAACCACCAATCCTGGACAGCATCCTCCTCTTCAAAAGGACTCTGTGTAACAAGAGTAGCATCCCCTGATTATACCTACAGGATTTTTAGATGACTGATGTGTATGATATAGTGGAGAATGCCATACATTAACTGACCTCATTCAAGAGTTGCACCTGTTTAGTGTCTCTTAAACTTGTTGAATAATAAGACTTGTATGTTCTCTTTGTTGAAGAGCTTCTTACAGCTCTCTGTATAGCTATATTTCTAGGCATTTTTAAGAGAATGTAGGAATCTACACATTTAGAGTGCTTGCCATGTAGTTATCAGCATTTAGTGAGTTGGAAATGCATCATTTTCATTATCCTCATGAGTTTCCTTTGACATCTGGTACAGGATAGTGATAATTGGGTGATTATTTCATGAGCACTTGCTGGCCAGTAGGTATCAATGAATAAAGTCTTTAAAGATAAAGGGCCCCTTGTTTTAGGCAAACTAAATATAAAAGACCTGTTCCTTATTAGCCTCATATTTGCTCCACAAATAAGATAGAACATGTTTTATATCAAACCCTTTCTCTAAGTTAACTTGGGAGCACATCTATGATTTATTGTTCACATAGACAGTCAGTATCTGCTTGAAGAATGCAAATTAAACCCTTGTAGAATGCTACTGAAAAAAGGACCCTGTCAATTCCCAGAACACTAAAGATTAGTTAACATATAAGAGAATATAATACAAACTCTACTTCTTCAAGATGAACTGCTTTTTCAGGACTCGTTTTACATTTTATTTTATTTACCATTATCTTCAATCATTTCAATCAGTCAAAGTTCTATAGGGAAGTTAAAAATTAGAATTTACATTTGAAGGGGGAATAAAATGCAGACTTTGTAGAGACAAAAGGGAGAGATATTGTCTTTGGCTTTTACTGCTGTGCACAGACACCATGACCAAGGCAGTTTTTATATTATAAAGACAATGTTTAATTGGGAATGGCTTACAGGTGCAGAGGTTCAGTCCATTATCATCAAGGTGAGATCGCGGTAGTATCCAGTCAGTCATGGTGATGGAGGATCTAAGAGTTCTATATCTTCATCTCATGAAGGCCACTAGGAAAAGACTGGCTCCCATGTGGTTAGAAAGAGTGTTTCATTGCCTACCTTACAGTGACACACTTCCTCCAACAAGACTACACCTACTACAACAAGGATACGCCTACTACAAGACCATACCTCCTACTTATGCCACTTCCCGGATCAAGCATTTCAGACCACCAGAGATGCATAAATTATGTGGATACCCATTGCATTTACACATAGGATATTCCTGAATTCTTATGCTCCCTCTTAGTAAGTGAAGAAACTAGGAGATGCTTAGTGATAAATCCTGCATCACACAGTTAGAAAGTAGCAAAGAACAAAAGTATTTGCTGATTTGATTGAAAAATTATTTTTTCCTCTTCATGATCTCAGAGAATAAATTAAAATCAAAACCAGAAATCACACAAAACCATAGTCATTCTAATATCAACATTATACCTGTGGAAGTAGTATCAATAGAATAGAAAATGATCAAAAAGCCATAGTAGTAAGCAATCAAATTTTATAATAATAAATTTAGCTTTGTTGACAAAAGAAGTCAAACTAGAAAGGTACAGATTATAATCACCATTTTTACTGGCATAAAACTATTCATAAAATATTAATGTGTCTATATGACCATCACACAAATCTCAGAACATCTTGTCCCTACATGCTATGCTTCAAATATGAAATGTAACTTACGGGCTCATGAGTTTAATATGTGGTATCCAGCTCATGATACTAGCTTGAAGTAAAAAATTCATCTAAGAAAATGACACCTCATTTTTGTAAATATGACAGAAGCATGCTCCTGAAAGTTATGTTTGATGCCAAATCTCTTCTTACATACCATGCTACCTTGTCATACTGCCTCCCTATAGTTCTAGGAAAACACAGCCAGGAACCATAAACTAGTACTTCTGAAAACATTGTCTGAACTCCATCCAACATCTTAGTTCTTACTAAGTAGTTTTGGCTCTACCAAGTATTTTGTCATATCACTAGAAAGAATGACTAATATACTTCTATTTTTTTAGATATGTTGTAAGAAATACAAAAACCCAAGGAGTATGTTTACATAAAGCCACAGAGAAACAAAAATTCTTTAAAATGTGTTCTGCACAGTATGACAACAGCAATATTAAGTTTTAATTTTCATTATTAATCTCAATGAATCTACAAATATATAGATCAGTAAAGCATACCTTAGAGTGCCTCTATTAAGCACTCTAAGTGTGCTTAATACAGTGTCTCTAAAATGGATTATCTAAATGGGTAATATCCATTCCAAATGTGAGCAGTAGCGTCTCATAGAGCCTAGAGAAAATAAAAGGGGGAAAGCAGATGACCAGAAAATGCAAACATTCTCTTTGTTTCCTGGCTGCCATAAATGAGGTAATCTGTATACTGTGTGCTCCCAACATGTTCAATTACTGAAACCATGCACAAAAATATCCCTTTCTTTATTACACTGTTTCTATGAATTCTTTTACCACAATTAGAAAATAAATAACACAGAATATTGGCTCCAAAGAGGTTGAGTTATGGATGTATCTAATTCTGACTATGTGGTTTTTAAGTCTCTGGAACTTATTTATGGGAAACATTAAGAAGTGTTTGGTGATGTGAGTTAACAACAGCCTACTGTGGTCTAAGCAGAGTCTAGTTAATG
Organism: Mastomys coucha; assembly: GCF_008632895.1. Classification (NCBI taxonomy): domain Eukaryota; kingdom Metazoa; phylum Chordata; class Mammalia; order Rodentia; family Muridae; genus Mastomys; species Mastomys coucha. The sequence continues at coordinate 37,905,187 of NW_022196900.1, read as the reverse complement.
GTTATTGTGGGGTCTCAGATTAGATTGGTAACCATGACCATGAACATGAGATTCCAGATGGAAATGAGTAAACACCTGGAAATAGACCTAAGGTTTGTGATAATTAATGTTAGTTGTTAGCTTGACAGAATCTAGAATAATCAGGAAGATGGGCTTCTCTTTTGCATGTAGGAATTTGTCTTGCTTACTTAACTAATATGGCAAGACTTATCTTAATTGTAAATAAGCCATAGGGTATACATATGGAGAAAATAAGCATTCATTCATTTCTCCTTGTTCATGATTGTGTGTGCAATGTGACCAGCTGCTTCAAGTTTCTCTTTCTTTACTTTATCATCATCCCTTCTAGAATTCTGAACTACAACAAACTCATTATGCCTTAATTTTTTTTTCAATCACAACAAAAGAAAAAGAAGCTAAGACAAAGACATCTGTGTAATTTCAAGAATAAAAAAAAATAAAACAAAAGAAACAAAACAAAATAATACTCAAGTAGCCAACCTTATCTACATTATATTCACATGAGGGAAAAAAATTGGAGGAAGCTGAGATTGATGGCAATAGGATGAATACTTTGTTTAGAGAATTGTCAGACAGTCCAAAATTGAAGCTGTAGCATGGCTATTGCTCGCTACTTTTAGCTACATTTTTAGAAAGAATATTGATCATAAGGCAGAGAACAAATAAATACCTAAAAACATTCCCAATGGGAAGAAAAGCAAATCAGCAGTTGGAACTAAGTAAGGCAGGGCTTCTGAAGACATTGGTATTTAGCCTCAGGATAATGGGAAATATGTCTACATATAATCTCAGTATGGTTATTGTCTGAAAGCTCAAGAACATTCAGTTCAAAGATGTTGGTAATCATATGCTACACCAGGCATGGCTTAATGAGCTTCAATTGCCCCTGATCCTGGTTTTCATGCATATGTTAATAATCCAGATTATGCTACAATTGAAAGCACATGTAATGCAACAAACACAGATTTTTGGATGCTGTCATTCATATGTCTAAGGGAAACCTCATAGGCTACAAAAAAAAATCTGTGGCTTGGACAGAGTACTTATGATGGTGATGTGTAAAGCTGTTGTGGTAAAAGCTAATCTGTAGTGACACTCTGAAATGCTGCAGTCTCCAGAAATATGAAACATTTATCAAGAAAAGCTAGCCCAAAAGGCCATGTTGTAGAGTAACAGTATCACTCAAGCATGTTGTAGTTTACATCAAAACACCACATGTGCCACATGTCAGAAATGGAGCAGCTCAATTTTGTGTTTTCCCTGCCAGATTTCAGTCATGCTTGTTTTGTTCTTCCTCTGCTGTTCTTCTTTTCCTTTCTTTCAGAAAGAATATGTTGTGTCTTAGAAGTACATATTTTCCTTTTTTATTCCTTATTTTACAAAGGCTTCCAATTAGAAGTTTGCTTTGAATCTCAGAAGAGATTGTACACTTGGATTTTTTTTAAAAAATGTGAGTATTGATAAAACTTTGAGGCTGCTTGAAGATCTTACATAATGAGATTATATATGAGCCTTTGGTGATCAAAATCTGAATGTTATTGCTTGATATGGATGGTTCTCACGGGCTCATGGGATGACTACTTGTTTCATGGATGATGTTCATACTGTTTTTGTAAATAGTAGAAAGCAGCAAGCAGTTATCAAGAGTTTCTTCTGATTCCAAGCCTTTTTATCTGTCTCTATATCTTGCTTACCATAAATTATGAATTTTTTTTTGGCATGCAATTTTTGGAATGATGTTCAGTCCATTCTTTCACTAGAACCTATGAAGCCAAGGGCTGTAAATAAAACAACTGAGATCTTGAGGCCAAAATCCCCTCCCTCCATTTATAATTTGTTAATTTTTTGTGACAAATATTAAAATATGACTACCAAAACAATTTATATTTCAATAAAAAAGACAATTTCTGAATAGATTGGCATTTCATGCATTGATATAAGAAAACATTTTGTTAAATATATAGTTATGGTAAGCTTGCTTAAAATAAACCATAGGGGATCTCTTTACGTCAAAAGCATGCATCAAATCCATCTTATTACCACCTGTCTTTATTCCCAGGAATTCAGAAATTAAAATTCTTGGGAACAGTGGTTCCAGATCTGCCTGAGATATAGTAATATCCTGTCAAAAAGAAAAATAAAAGGGGTACAAGAATGCTAGCAAACTGCCAACCATTTCTGGTTTTCTCTCAATTATGAAGAATAATTTCCTTATTAACTAACATTACTAATTGGTTGAGTGCCCACTCAATAAGCTTTCTTTTAGCAATATGTAGCATTTTGTTCAATTTGATTAATGACAAATTAAGATACAATTGCTAATCTTTCCAGTAAAATGAAAAAGAAAAAAAACAGACTTTTTTGACATATTTTCTTTCTTTCTCTTATATACTTAGGGTTTTTTTTCTTTCTCTCAGTTGCATTTGGATTGGGATGAAGGAAAAAGAAGGTCCAGTTCAAATGAAAAGTGCTTACACTTGTCACTCAGGTAGAACGAGATCTAAGAGCAGAGTGACACCACTTCAAAGGCATGGCTTTTACCCTAGGACCAAACCTCTCAGGAATACAATCTTCTCATCTTGCCGAATGACAGTAACAGCGACTGTCTCACTGGGAGACAGCAAAGAGAACAATTTCAGGTTCTATGCAACTAGAGTTCAGAGCCTGGAAACTATGTACGTCTTATTAACCGGGCCTACCACTGGGGTAGAAGAGAAAAGTTGCCTGTGCCTCCATATTTGAGTCAGGAATGATTAATGAAAGATTATTATCAAGGTGCTCTGGTGGATAGGAAAACTGTCAGTCCAGACAATTAAAAACAAGCCAAGAACACATACTAACATCTTTGCCATTCTTTATAAGGTGTAACAAATATGTTTCATCTTCTCTTCTTCCTACCTTCACCCTTCTTTCCCCTTTGGCAAAAGGCATTGACATATATCAGGAAGCAGTTGCAATGATGCTGGTGATTTGACAGTTTGGAGCTGCTTGTCCTTGTCTTCTTATTCCTATAACATTCATTCTTGAAAATAATTCTCCTTGCAATCAAGAGAAAAAAATGGAAGCAGGTAGTTCCTTTTGCAGCTCCTATTTTTCCACATGAGTTTCAAGAAATTGGACCCTAGAGGCCTGGCTTTATCAACCACATGTAACACTGTAATACTATCAAATGCCTTGTTGGTCAGTTCCTTGTCAGGTATCTATAATAGTACATCTACTTAAATATGAAAAGGGTCAAGGAAAATAACTATAATAATAGTTACTTAGTCGGCAGCTCACAGAATCTGAAAGAAATGGGTTTAAGTGATGGTGGATTTCATACATCCTGAGTTAATGTTTTCAAAATTAGTCAGGAATCAGTTCAGAAGGAATCTATGTATAATGTGTGGATATTTCAATTTCATCAAATATTTAGTCTCAAATAACTTGAAATGTTTTATTAAAAGAAATGAAGTCCACCACACTGTATTTACGATCAAATCCTTACTGTAAAGTTCAAATCAGTGTTTTTTGCTTTTTGTTTGTTTGTTTGTTTTTGTTTTTGTTTTTTTATTTTGCTCCCAGAACTCTTTCTTGTAGTTGACTGATTTCGCAGCTGTCTTTTCTCAGACATTCTACTTTTCAGAGTCTAGCAACAAAAGTGTAGTACAAATGTGGTTGCTCGAAGAAAAATCTCTTTTTATCCTTCTGTTTAATTTCCTAAGGGATTGACGTTGCTGATTCCTTATGGAGTAGGGCAATACGTTTTCTTTCTTCTTCTATTCCTTTTGACACCAGTTTCTGTACAGCCATCTATTGTAGCATCTTAGTTCATCTTTAAAGTGTAAAAATGCAAATGGTATGCTAATCCCATCAGACTGAAGGTTCTGAGGTGTTATTGCTAGTGAATCTGTGAACGAGTCTCAGCAGCAGGCTGAATAAATTAGTTGGAAATAAGTAAGTTATGATGAAGCAACAGAAAATATTCATCTGTGCCTGTCTTAATTTGTTTAACATAACATTGTCCAAGTTCATTGAAGCTATCATAAACGATAGGATTTCTTACCTTGTTAAGGCCAAAAAAGTATGTCACCATACATATTATAGCATATGTTCTTTATCAGTACATCTGTTAACGGAGACTCTTATTTCAATGTTTCTGCTATTGTGAACAATGCTCCAGTGCACACACCACAATGATCTCATCTAAGTATTTTCATATGTTTTGAAAAGGTAACCACATAAAGTTGCTCAGTTGTAGAAAAGTTCAAAAAAAAAAAAAGAAAAAAGAAAAAAAAAGAAAGAGAAGTTTCCTCCCTCTCTTCCTTTGTTTTTAATTGGTTGGTTGGTCTTTTGTTTTGATTTTTTAAATATTTATTTATGTTTTTGGATATTATCTATTTATATAGAATCTGAAAAGGTCAAATATACGTAAATTGATTTTAAAAATGTAGAAGCAAGGGCTGGGACAAAGAAAAAGTTATATTTTGGTCAAAGTATATTAAGTTTCAGGTAGAAAAGAGAAATCTATTAGCCAGAGCTATTGTGCACTGTGCTAACTATAAGAATACACTATATTTGTGAATTGCTAAGGAGAGAATTCCATCACAAAATTACAAATGTGTGATAAATGCTGCTTTTGAATAGATATGTGTCAAGGTTACTATGAATGCAGAGTGTCTCACTCAGGGAAAGTATTCGAAGCAATTCCTACTGAGCTAGTATTTGGAACCCACTAGGCTTATAAGCTCTCTAAGCAGAGAGAATAGGTTCAGAAAGCCTGAGGTGTGCAAAGTCAATGAGAACTGGCCAACAGCTACTATAAAACAAGTATGACTGAAACAGGAGCAGAAAGATCCAGCAAACTAAGACTTCCTTTGCAGGTTCTGACTCTTAAACACTTTGGCTCACTGCTCCTATGTGTTGAACTTAGAACTATGTTTGAACTAGTAATTGGGATGATTTGACATTGACTTCAAAATGATGATTCTACGTACATGAGTTAACTCAACTTCTAAGTTCATACAATAATGCTTTTAAGTGGCGTGCATGAAAGAGGGCAAGTATATTACTACAAACTGCATTATAATGTGACTAAGATTATGTTCACAAGAATTCTGAGTGAAAGAATATACTGTAGTCATTTACATGGTGTGACTATATATACTTCTAAAAAGATATCACATACCTTAAAAAATTGGCTCATGACATGAACTTTGTAGCACTGTTAATGACGAAATATGCTGTTGTGTTATCTGTGTGTGAATGCATTCATGAATGAGGAAATAAAATTTAAATTTAGAATAAACATATAGATATTGTAATTCCTGATTTAAATCACTTAGAATGTATTTAGTAAATATTTATTTCAAATCTGTAGTGATTTTTAAATATTCCTGAAGTAAACACATCACATTTACTTCACCATATCAAAAGTTATTAATAAGGGAGCATTAATAATAATACCAGCTAGAGGAATTCTTAGCTTAGAACTTTATTCCTATTTTATAATATGTAATTTTATTTGTATATGTGCATATAATAATACTGAAAAACAGTACGTTTGTGACTTATTTTGTTATATGAGTTTAAGAAGCAAAATAATATAGGTATTGATTTTAGGGATTTCTTATTAATAAGTTGAGTGTTCTCTTTGTACTGGAATCCTCCTAGCAATAATCTGAAGCTTTCTGTGTCTGGTTGTTGTTTACACTTGTTTTGCTTTCCACTCACGGGGAATGTTTCATCAAATTCAGTACCCCAGGCATGAGAATATATTGAAGGATATATAGCAAACTATAGAGAGAAAGTGTGATCCGCTGTGTTTCAGAAAATAATGAGTATTATAAAATTACAGAGAAATAATACAAGTGAGGATTGTATAAAGTGTAAAAAGCAAGCTTCTCATGTATTGAGTATTGGGGAACATCACAATTTAAAGATGGCTCTAAGGTGTATTATAACACAAATGAATTTACTGAATCAGACTGAGCCAATGTTTAAATTTATCTGTGATTAGTTAGCATTAGGATGAGTTGTAAAGTTCTTTCCTATTTAGAATTTCTATGAAACAACATGTGCTGCTGGAAAAAGACCCAACTTCCTGTACTGAGGACTTTGTACTGGAGACCTCTAGGGTAGTTGCTAGGAGCGCAAAATCGAGGTCATTAGCACTATGCTCAGGTGGATTGATGATTACTTATTGGTAAAACCTGTATTTTCCATATATGAAGATTGTTTGTGCGATTTATGATCTTCTATTATTCTTACTGAATACACATGAGGCCGTCTTTCAATTACTCAATGTGTCTTTCAATGCTCCTCTTATTTTTGGAAGATAAGTTTTACAATTCATCTATACTACACAGTGAGAGAGAACAAAACTATGCAAAGCCACTCAGGTAAAAAGGAAACTACATGACCTGAACAGAATTGTCATAGGGTCTATCCACGGATGCCCGTAGGCAGAGCAGCCAAAATCTTAAGTCTAGTCTACCTATCTAGACTCATACATTACCATTGTTCAGTTAATGACTTCTTTTTTAAAATTAATTAATTTACTTTTTTACAATCCATATTTTATTCCCCCCAGGTCCACCCTCAGATTGACCCACATCCCATACCTCCTCCCCAACCTCTGTTCCAAGTGGATGTCCCCATCCCCCACCCCACCTGACTTCTAAACTCCCTGGGGCCTCCAGTCTGTTGAGGGTTAGGTGCATCATCTCTAAATGAGCATAGACCTGACAGTCTTCTGCTGTATGTGTTGGGGCCTCATGCCATCAGGTGTATGCTGCCTATTTTGGTGGTCCAGTGTTTGAGAGATCTGGGGGGTCCAGATTAATTGAGACTGCAGGTCCTCCTACAGGGTTGCCCTTCTCAGCTTCTTATAGCCTTCCCTAATTCAACAATAGTGGTCAGCTGCTTTTGTCCATTGGTAGGCTGCAAATATCTGCATCTGACTCAGCTGCTTGTTGGGTCTTTCAGAGTACAGTCATACTAGGTTCCGTTTTGTGAGCGTTCCATAGCTTCAGTAACAGTGCCAGGTCTTGGGACCTCCCCTTGAGCTGGAGCCCACTTTGGGCCTGCCACGGGGAATTCTTTCCCTCAGGCTACTTTCCATTATCATCCCTGTAATTTTTCCAGACAGGAATAATTATGGGTCAGATGATGCCCTGTCTTCCTGCTGGAGGTGGGCTCTGTAAGTTCCCTCTCCTTACTGTCAGGCATTTCATCTAAGGTCCCTCCCTTTGAATCCTGAGAGTTTCTCACCTCCCAGGTCTCTAGTGCATTCTGGAGGGTCCCCCCAACCTCCGACCTCGCGAGGTTGCCTGTTCCCATTCTTTTTTTTAAAGGTATTTTCTTTTTTTACATTTAAAATGTTATCCCCTTTCTTCGTTCCCCTCCAAAAGCCCTCTATCCCATACCCTCTCCCCTTGCTCACTAACCCACCCACTCCTGCTTCCCTGTCCTGGCATTCTCCTACACTGGGGCATTGAGCCTTCACAGGACCACATTGATGTCCCACAAGGCTGTTCTCTGCTATATATGCAGCTGAAGCTATGGGTACATGTGGAGATATGTACTCTTTGGTTGGTGGTTTAGTCCCTGTGAGCTCTGGGGGTACTGTTTGGTTCATATTTTTGCTCCTCCTATGGGGCTGCAAACCCCTTCAGCTCCTTGGGAGCCTGTTTCCATTCTTTCTACTGGCCTTAAGGGCTTCAGTAAAGCATCTAACAATGGGTGGCACTAGGAAAGCAGCTTTGCTGCCCTTTACCTAATAGTGCCTCACAATGCATTCTAAGAGGATGCATTAGCTACAGGACAAGGAGCATTCATCACCATGTAGTGAGTACTCACCCACATCTGGTGACCTTCTGAAGTTTCTCTTTCTGGTGTGGTTGTTTATTTTCCATGTAAGTGTTCTTTTATGCCTGTCCATCACTTTCTACAATAAAGAATATTTTTTGAGTTGTGTTGCAGCTTAGATCTATTCTGCTCCTGGGGCTTTTTTATACCCATGAATCAAGTAGGATTTTCAATGTATCCTATTTTCCTAGGTAATTTAATAATAAAAACTTCACAATATGTCTAACTGAATAAAAAAAGGAACGTTTTGCATATTGATTCAAACCATGGGTAAATTTTATAATTATCGCAGTGCATAATGTCCTTTGCTATAAAATATCACTAATCTCTATCTCCTATTATTAGTGGGTAGATACTAGACACTTAATGTCACCAAAGAATTGAATATGTCAGGGGGAGAAAAATGGGAGTTAGAAATTTAGACTAACTGTTGTCCTCTTATTTACTGTCAAACACCTACATTTACTTTACATATGCTAAAATTTTCCACTAGAATTTAACTAAAAATAATAACAGAAATTTTAGAGCTCAACAATTTTCTACACATCTACAAACTGGTCAAGATGTTGTTTAGGATTATATCAGACTGATCTACCCATAAACCCACAATAAGTGATTTTGCTGATCTGTCATTGGTCCCTGTTCTCTAACATGGATACAAGTGAGAATTGAAAGTAATGTTAATGTAAACATCTAAGTGTAAGGAACTAAATGTGCTAAAACAAACACCTACCAAAAACAAAGCAAAAAATAATTTATAACACCTTGAATTAATACATTTTATGTATGTGTAGAGGTAGACTGAGTTTCAGAAAAGCAATACCATCAAATTTTCTTGCTGAAATGCAGAGGATAATTATAAATAGTGAAGAATAATGGTATTGAATTTCTGTGACTTGGGCCCAAATACATTTGCTAATGTTGTTTACAAGCATCAAAATAACATATAGAAAATATTTTGTGGGTTTGGAAGGAAAGCCTAGCAATTTATAGATTTATAGATTATAGGGAAAGATATATTTCACTCTATCTGTGTGAGAGATGTATTAGGGACATTTTGATAGTGTTTCATAGACTTTAGCAGATTTAGCACTAAAACCAGGAAAAATAAATTAAAAAAAGAAAGAAAAAATAAAAAATAAAGAAAAGAAAAAAATTAATAAAAGAAACAAAGAAGGAAGGAAGAAAGCAAGGAAGGAAAGAGGGAAGCAAGCACACATCAAGTTCAACAGAACAAAGAAACCTCTTTTCTATGTTCTCTTTTCTTAACTTTGCTTTTTCTCCTTTCTTTCTTTTTCTTTCTTTCTTTCTTTCTTTCTTTCTTTCTTTCTTTCTTTCTTTCTCACTTTTTGAGAACCCAGTGTGTCAGTTCATATTGATCTTACTTAGGAAAACCAAAGTGACAGAAATCTTCCCTTGTGTCTATTTGGGCTGATTCTGTCACAGTTTTGATTTTCCCTCATTTTCTTGGCATATGCCATAATGCTTGCCATGTTTTGATTAGTTTATTATTATTATTACAAAGAACTTTAAAAGAGTATAGGACACTCAAAATGTGAGGATCCTTCGTGTGATAATGGAAAACAGAGCAGGAACGCTAATCTTCATGCATCTGAAGAAATCCTGATTACAAATGCATACAAACCTGGTACTAAGTGTGAGAGTGAGATGCATATGAAAGCCGTTCACCATCGGTTGTCAAAACATTTTTTTTTTTAAATTCTCAGGTCTGGAAAATTAGCTTTTTGTCGCTACAGCAATCTTTTTGCCACAAAAAACATTATTTTAATTTATTCCTGCAATTCCTACCGAGGAGTTAGATTCAGTAGATTCTTGTTCTACACAAACCAAGCACTATAACAGACAGAGTATGTCTTTGTGTGACAGCTGTGACCATTGTCAGAAGTGGAAAATGGGGTCTGCATCTCTGGATAGTTATGCTGACACATCTAGAAAAAAAATACAGCATCACTGATTTGTTTTCTTAATTCTACTCTAGCTGTGTTTTCTTATACTGTAGCGGGAACATAAATGATTATTTGGGAAAGAATAAGCATGGAATGTATTTCCTGTTTTAACCTGAAATGACTCTAAGAATATGAAAAATCTTGAAAAGTTTAGGTTAAGTACCACTTTTAACACAACATCTAATGACTCTGAATGATGATAATTTTCTGTTAAAAACATAGATTTGTTCAAGGGTTAGAGTTTCCTAAGACCATTGGTAGAACGAGAAAAAAGGAGAAAATTTTAAAATTATTACTAATGATGAAATGTTAAAAACCACACTAGCCAATCTTATATTTCTGGAGGCTTTCAAAAAATATTTTAACTAAAATTTATCCTTTTTCATTTTCACAGACCATCTTTTCACTAATGTCAATGCTTACAAGTCTCTCATAACATAACTTGAACTCAGCAAATTGATTTTCTCACAGACAATTGCGTGGGTATGTTTATGTAATTTCTTGCCAGGTGGGTTATTAACCTTTTTCTGAATGAACACAAAGCACATAATGTTTGAAATTCACCTGAGATCATAGGTAATAGCAATTGTTAGACCACTGATGTTTGATCATTACAAGCACCTAGATTTATTGCTGGACAAATTATAAGACTGTTTCTAGGTTTTTCAGTGCTTGTCTGAAAGGGACACTGAAAAGAATCAATAAATAATAATTTCCTTTCTTCGGCATTTTCTTGTTATTTGCCTGTTTATATAGTACAGTCCACAATCCATGATACCATCATTGGCACCAAACTATTTGACCCAAACAAGGCTGGAACTGTATTACAACCCTAAAACAGTATCACACAGAATAAGCTTTGAAGGGAGTGATTACTTGAAGTAAGGAAAAAGAACAGCTATGCTAAAATCTTCATTGGAGTATGTTCCTTAGTGATGACGCACCTTTAAGAATGTTGATGCCTTACACTCCTCTTAAATGAAAGATATTTTTTTGTGTGTGAAGAGGATGTGAAATTATAATCCAGATCTGTGGAAATCATGATTAAAAAGGGGCAAAGGCTTCTAATAACCATTGGAAATTCTACAAATTAATAATACTTTTAAAAATAATCCTGCCAATCCACGAGCATGGGAGATCTTTCCATTTTCTGAGATCTTCTTCAATTTCCTGCTTCAGAGACTTGATGTTCTTGTCAAACAGATCTTTTACTTGCTTAGTTAAAGTTTCACCAAGGTATTTTATATTATTTGTAACTATTGTGAAGGGTATTGCTTCCCTAACTTCTTTCTCCACCTGTTTATCCTTTGTGTACAGGAAGGTCTCTGGTTTGCTTGAGTTAATTTTATAACCAGCTACTTTGCTGAAGTTGTTTATCAGATTTAGGAGCTCTCTGGTGGAATTTTCCAGGTCACTTAAGTATACAATCATATCATCAGGATTAATATAGTAAAAATGGCCATCTTACCAAAGGCAATCTACAGATTAAATGCAATGCCCATCAAAATTCCAACTCAATTCTTCACAGACTTAGAAAGAGAAATTTGCAAATTCATCTGGAATAACATAAAACCCAGAATAGCCAAAACTATTGTCAACAATAAAGGAACCTCTGTTGGAATCACAATCCCGGACCTTAAGCTGTACTACAGAGCAATTGTGATAAAAACTGCATGTACAGTGACAGGCAGGTAGAACAATGGAACATAAGTGAAGACCCAGAAATGAACCCACACACCTATGGTCACTTGATCTTTGACAAAGGAGCTAAAACCATACAGTGGAAAAAAAGACAGCATTTTCAACATATGGTGCTGGCTCAACTGGCGGTTAGCTTGTAGAAAAATGCAAATCGAACCATTCCTTTCTCCTTGTACATAGCTCAAGTCCAAGTGGATCAGGGACCTCCACATCAAAGCAGATACATTGAAACTAATAGAAGAGAAAGTGGGGAAGAACCTTAAGCAAATAGGCACAGGGGAAAATTTCCTGAAGATGACGCCAATAGCTTATGCTCTAAGATCAAGAATTGACAAATGGGGCCTCATAAAGTTGCAAAGCTTCTGTAAGGCAAAAGACACTGTCAATAGGACAAAATGACAACCAACAAATTGGGAAAAGATCTTTACCAACCCTATATCTGATAGAGGGCTAATATCCAATGTATACAAAGAACTTAAGAAGTTAGACTCCAGAGAATCAAAGAACCCTATTAAAATTGGGGTACAGAGCTAAACAAAAAATTCTCAGTTGATGAACACCAAATGGCTGAGAAGCACCTAAAGAAATGTTCAACATCCTTAGTCATCAGGGAAATGCAAATCAAAACAACCCTGAGATTCCACCTCACACCAGTCAGAATGGCTAGGATAAAAGACTCAGGGGACAGCAGATGCTGGAGATGTTGTGGAGAAAGAAGAACACTATTTCATTGCTGGTGGGAATGCAAGCTGGTACAACCACTCTGGAAATCAGTTTGGCGGTTCCTCAGAAGATTGGACATAGTTCTACCGGAGGACACAGCTATACCAATCCTGGTCATATAACCAGAAGATGCTCCAACATGTAATAAGGACACATGCTGCACCATGTTCATAGCAGCCCTATTCAATGAATTCTATAAAATCTGCTTCATACATCTTTTTTGTTTGTTTCAGGTAGTCCTGTTTCTCAGTGCATGAGTTTTCTTCCATATGTACTTTAATCTTTGGGTTCATGGTGAATGATTTCATACCCATGACTGTTTTACTATCAAGTGAAAATAATTGACTAAAACCTAATTAAAACTAAGAACTTATATAAAGCGTGGAATGTAGCTGCATTTCCTCAAAGATAATAAGGAACCATTAGTGCAGGTTTTGTTCTTTAAATATTAAATTAATTGTACCAATGAGATAGCTTTACCAGTATGATTGGTTGCTGCCAGTCCTTATGGCCTGAGTTCAATGCCTTGAACCCACATTTTAGAAGATTTTAGGTACTTCCAAAAGATGTCCTCTGACCTCCATTTGTGGTCTTTGGAATGCATGTGGTTTCCTCCCTACACAAATCAATCAATTAGGTAAGTAGTTAGTTAATTAAGAAATAATTCAATATACATTATGTACTGTGTAATTTGCTGTCTACCTTATTATAATTCCTCACTGTTGTTGAACAGATTTCATTGAGTGATAAAAATCTTGGTAACATACTATTTAGTTTAAGCACAAATATTCTCAACTTACTGTTAGAGGCATGAAAAGGAATATTTTCCTCTGAGTTTGTATTTTAATTATTTAATAAAAATAAACCCTAAAGTTTTTTATACTTGCAAAATAAAATTATAGAGTAAGTTAAGAGATAAAGAACACAGAAGTTATATTGTACACAAAGGATGCAGGCAGATTTAATGAGTTATTTTCTGGAACTATCTTTGTAGTCACACTGTCTGTGATTATACAGTTTCGTTCAATACTTTTACCTATTGCCTTCACTCTTAAAGGAGATGGACACACACACACATACACACACAAACACACAGTGGGAGGGAGAGAGAGAGAGAGAGAAAGAGAGAGAGAGAGAGAGAGAGAGAGAGAGAGAGAGAGAGATTTCTATCTATCACTTTAATTTTAAGTGTGTTTTCCAGCACATTTCAGAAGATTGTGTTTTTGAAATAGGTCAGTAGCTCACAAAGTTTAAAGTATAATGGCTCTTCCCTTGAAGTAGTGAATTTTCACTGAGTTCCCCACAAGCCTTGCCTACTGTTAGACTGAAAAGGAAATTCTTTTATTTTTCTTCAAAGTTAAGAAGAGATTAAAGACATTCAGCTTCCTTTATCTGATGTCCAGGAACAACAATATACCTATGGGGCACAGATTAAAATACTTTCATGAATTATTTTTCTTGTTATACTTTGGCCCCAATTAATGTTCTTTTTATAAAGAATATGTCCTGTAGCTCTCCAAGGATGCTATAGGGTTGTACTAGTCTGTGAAGGATATTCTGGTTTTATCTGGCATATGTTCCTTGAAAATATACTTTAGATTTTTTCAATGTTTTAATTTAATCCTTGATAAGTTCATATGGTTTGATCTTAGTATTTCCTCTACTATAACTTGTCCAAGGTCCTCCATGAACTTTGTTTTTTTTTTGTTTTGTTTTGTTTTCTTTTTGTATGACACATATATTTATTTCATTTATTTATCTCCTCTGAGAGGACACATCTGTATTCTGTATTTACACCCTGATAATTAACATACAATGCTGTTAATAAGCTTAGCAGCATTATTTTTTATTCTCTTGTTGGATAGTCAATGGATTCCATACATGGATGATTTTCTTCTGGAAAGATAAAAGCAAACAAAGCCTAACTCTGGCTCCTTATAGTGACTTCTATTTGGCAACAGAGAAAGAATTATCTTTCAAATTCAAATTATCAACATACTTTATATGGATAAATATACCTCTATTCCCCTTTCTGTTTATACAAATTTAAGATGGATGTGTATTTTTACCCATCCAATTCCATGTTACTCCTCTAAACACATGAGATTTAACAAAGAAACAATAGAAAAAAAAAAACGGAGTCTATTTTGCACTGGCAAACTACTCTTGGGTATGAGGCTTGTCCGAGAGTGCAGTTGATACAAATGCCACACCACTAAAGAAAACCGATTTTTCTCTCTCCCAGCAGCTATCAGTTATAAAGAGCTCTTTGGTCACAATGGGTCCTTGTTCCCAACTCTTCTCTTCCATGCTAGGGTTCTCCATGGCTTGAAATTGAGCAGGTCTTGTGCATGTTGTCATAGTCTGAATTTATACATGTATCTGCTCTGATGTATATGAAAAATTGGCTTTCTTTGAAGTCATCTAGCGCCCCTGGTTTTCTTTGTTTCCTTTTTCTTCCTTCCTTCCTTTCTTCCTTCCTTTCTCTCTCTGTCTCTCTTTCTTTCTTTCTTTCTTTCTTTCTTTCTTTCTTTCTTTCTTTCTTTCTTTCCTTCTTCCTTCCTTTCTTTCTTTCTTTCTTTTACAATAAATCAGACTGCTTTTCTGAACAGAATTGTATAACATACAGAAAGTGAGCGCATAGGAGTACTCAGCCACAAAAAGGATGTCTATATCACGCTCCTCCTATGGTAAGTTTTGGTATAGTACACATAGGTAAGAAATATGTGTATGAGTACACCAAAGCTCTAGGTGGTTGTTCCCTGAGACAAAAAATAATCCAGTTATAAAAAAGAGAACCAGTAACAAAAAAGAGATCCAGTTATAATCCAAAATGGTGATTTGGATTGAGATGGCAATGTTCTTCCTACTGAAAGAGTAAGGAAGAGAGGGGGAAGATAAAGAATTGGTAACTTGTATGTTTTGCTTGAAAAATACAAAAGAGTCATATTAAACCTCTGTACCTAACCAAAGGTGATTCAGCTAACATATGTAAAGAAGGTATTAACTGGCTCAGGAAAACTGAACTCCAAATAATTTGGAAACTTCAAGTGCCTATTTTCCAATTCCTAATTCATTAATAGTATTTATTCATTAGTAGATATAACTCATAAGTCACCTTTGAGATTCCTCAGAATTTTTAGAAATATATGGATATACTTAATTACTTAAGTCATAAAATCACAATCTATAATAGCATTAAATAATTTTTCATTTTTATTTATTTCTTCCTCATCTTTCCTTTTGCCAAATCCACCCATCATTATTATACATTAGACAAATTCAGACTGTATACTATTTGTATGTAAATCATCTTTATATACATGCTTGCATTATATGCCACTGTTTTGTTTGTGTTCCTGATATAAGGTTTTGCTCTGTAGCCAAGTCGACATAAAACTTACTATGTAATAAATGATGGCCTCAAATTCATAGCAATTCTCTCTTTCTCAATCTTTTGTGTTAGAAATGTGAGCCACTATGCTCACATTTTTTTGAGAAAAAAAATTGTTTTTGTAAAGGTTAAGAAAGAGGCAAAATGGGCCAATTATATATACAAAATATTTTGCATTTACTAATATCCAAAATCACACATAAAATCACAGTTTTCAAAGCCCTGTAAACTCCATATAAAATGGTATTAATCATTGTAAAGTATACACTTCAGTGGTTTTTAGTATGTTTACAAAACTCTGTGACCTTTAGTACTAGAACCACAACATTTTCATCACTCCTGAAACATACACTACACTTAGTCATAGCTAAATATTAGTGCATATCTCCTCTGACTGGTAAATTTCCTAATTGCCTTATGCTATGTTTATTCTTCAATACTGATGAGACTTAATAGGTAAGGTTTTCCTATCTGTTTTACATATAATAAAACAAAAGAAAACCAAAATATTCAAAATATCTGTACACTACTTGAGGCTTTGATTCATTAAAATGCTCATTATCTCTCTTTTCCACAAATGAAGTAGGTCTTAAGAGTTTATTACTCTTATATATACTGAAAGGAGACTAATAAGATATGGGTCTCATATTTTCATGTCTTCATAGTTATAAATTAAGACTATATTAAGAATATATAACTTGAAATTTGAAGACCAAATATAAAGCTTCATATATATGTTCTTTTGTCTAAATTTAGGTAGTTGGGATCTGACAACATAGAAGCTTATTGTAGAATTACTTCTCATTCAGGAGTATGTCATTATTTGTATTACCTGTGAAAGTTCCCATATTTTTTTTCAGGAAATGATTGATATTTTGATACTTTGGTAGAAGTTAATGTGCCCTGGTAGGACAATGAAATTTCTTGGATATAAAATTTATTTTATGGTTATGTTATAGTGATGAAATCTACATGATAGCATTGAGGTAGGAAAAAGTAATTGTTACAAAAACCAGTTTTATGCCTTTAAAAATTATCTTTTATTTTTGAGATTATAATATATATAATTACCTCATTACCCTTACCAATTTCTCCTCTGAATGTCCCCATATTATATTCCTTACTCTTCAAATTAATGACCTCTTTTTTATTAACTGCTGTTAAGTATATATATATATATATATATATATATATGCATGTGTGCTTGAATATATAAATGTATCACTTCTATTATATACACAAGTACAACCTGCTAGTTCCATATAATATTACAAGTATGGTTTTTGTTAAACCATTGCTATGCTCATCCCTAGGGAAGACTATGTCTCAATTTCTCAGCATTCCTTCATTTCCTGTAGTTATTTGTGTAAGATTAAGGCCTCCTGAACATTCCTCTGTTTACTTTGCCATGCCTATAGCAACACTTGATCACCTCATGTTTAAGAAGTTATGCTGGTGAGATTTCATAAATGTTGCTTCTGATATTCCTACGAAATACAATATCATATACTTCCTAATGCTCTAGATCTTAAAATTTTTTTCTCTCTCTCTTTTGCAATGATTCCTCAGTATTAAGGTCAGAAATTGTATCATAGATTTGTTCATTGGGACTGGACTGCACAACTCTGCAATTTAATGAATTATGGTTGTCTGTAATGGTCTGTTGTAAAGAAAAAATTCTTTGATATAGAGTTTGTGGTACACTTACTTGTGAGTGTAATAATAAATATTTATAATATAGTCAGGCATTATGGTGGTTTGGGTAAAATGGTGGTCATTGTTATTCCTTAAAGATCCATGAGATCTCTTCAGATTCCATCTCCCCACTGTTGGAAATTTCAGCTGATGTCATCCCCTTTGGGTCCTAGGAGCCTCTCATGTCCCTGATGACTTTCTAGTGCACACCTTCCCCCATCTCCCACCTCCACTGCTACACATTTCTATTCATTCTCCTGTATCTCTGGGCTTTTCTCATGTCTTCTGCCCCATACCTGATCCTGCCCTGTTTTTTTCCTCTCCCTCCCCTCCCATACAAACACCTCCCTCTATGCCTCCCATGATTATTTCGTTCCCCCTTCTAAGTGGGATTGAAACACCACCCAGGGACTCCTATGGAAGAGTTATAGGAAGAATTGAAGGAGCTGAAGGGGATTGCAACCCCATAGGAAGAAGAATAGCACCAACTAACCAGACTCCTCAGAGCTCCAAGGGATTAAGCTTCCAACCAAACAGCATATATGGGTTGGTCCAAGGCCCCTGCTACATTTGTACCTTGTCTGGCCTCAGTGAGAGGGGATGTACTTCATCCTGTGGAGGCTTGATGCCCTATAAAAGTGGGATGCTAGAGAGTTGAGGTGGGAGGGGGTCAGTGGGTGGGGGTGCACACTCTTAGAGGCAAAGGTGGATGGGGATGGTTGGGGTGCTTATGGAGGGGAGACTGGAAAAGGGACAACCTTTGAAATGTAAATAAATAAAATAATTACTTAAAAAATGCGTGAGGTCTCTAGCTCTAGGTAGTTGATGAGGTTTAAGTCCAATTACCACCAAGCTCTGTGTGCCATTATTGAACCTTTAGTGTTACTGTGCCATGTTGCTAACAGATGTAGTGCATAGACATTATTGGTGGGTAGGACTATTGATGGTTTCAGTCATTTGGAAGCTTATATGGTGCCTTCTGTACCATGGAAGCTTCTTCCCAGAGGGGGAGCTGTCAGATCAATTCCATCCTAGCATTCTTGTTCCACCTCTGCTAGTTCTTGTTCCATCTCTGTATCTGAAATTCATGGTGTCTTCAGCAATAGGAACTCACTTTCCACCTTTCAGGAACACACATGTGCAATGGCAAAACCCTGTAATATTTGGGAGTTTCATGCATACCTCTAACCAACAAGGCAAAAAGAGGGTTTCTCATGCCTGGTATTGGAGTTTTTGTTAAATCTTTCCTTTTTGGGAAGGAGGATTGTAGACCTGTCAGTATAGATGAGATTTACTTTACATATGTATATAAATACACTAATATATATTTAAGTATTTTAAGGTACATACTTAATAACATGATTCCTTGCAAATTTTTTAGACATCCTTTCTATTACTTTTCATTCCTCCCTTCTTATTCTGAATTTATTTCACCCTCTAGGTAATTAGAGCCCACATCCTGTTTTATTCATTCCCCCATCAGATCAGAAGTAAGCTTTTATTCCCTTCTGTATTGATCAGCATTGCCCGCCCCCACTCACTACTTGGCAATGGTTGCTTTTTACTTTCCTGCTTTCAGTAGTTATTTTAGGATATGTTCTCACATCTCAACTTTATGTCCATCCTACTCAAGAGAATATATGACATCTTTCTGCATCTTACTTTCTAGGTCATACTCAATATGATATATTCTAGCTCCATTCTTTTTACTATGAATTTTATTTTTTATAACTAGTTTTCCATATTGTATATTCACCACATTTTCATTATCCATTCATCAACAGTCAGTAGAAGGATACTTAGGTCCCTTACATTTCCTAGTAATGTGAATAGAGCCACAATAAACATAGATGAGCAAGCATATCTGGAGTAGAATATGAATTATTTGGTCATATGACACGGGGTAGTTTGAATGTGTTATATTATAAATTTAATTTTTGCTTCTAGTGAGCTCCCCAGTATGATTTCCAAGGATTTGACCAGTTTGCAATCCTATGGATGGTGAGTAAGGATTCTCAAGGGGACCCCTCACCATCTCCAGCATTTTGTATTGGTTCTTTTGTTAATCTTTACTATTCCAGTTGGGTGCAAGATGCAATCAAGAGGTTGTTTTGATTTGCATTTCTCCATTTTTTAAAGTTAATGAACATATTTTGAGATATATCTTAGCCATTAGCTTTTTTTTCTTTTGAGACCACTTTGTTCAATTTCAATGCCCATTTTTCAGTAAGATACTTGTTTGTTTCGTTTTGTTGTGTTTTAGTTCTTTATATGTTATGGGTTTAATCTTCTGTCAAATGTATAACTGCCAAAGATTCTCTGACAACCTCTGGCCTTCCTGTTCAACCTTGTGTCCTATAGATGTACAAATGCTTGTTAGTTTTACAGAGTCCCATGTGGCAATTGTTCGCTTTAATCCTTTGTCAAATATAGTCATATTCTGAAAGTGTTTTTCTCCAACTGTATCACATAGGCTGCCATCTATGTTTCTTTCCCTTTAGTAGTTTCAGTTTTTTGTGTTTCACATTTAGGTCTTTAATCCATTTGGAGTTAGCATTTCTGCAAGGAGATAGGTATGTTTGCCTTAGTTACTATTTTTACCACTGTATCAACTCACAATGACTAAGACCAAACTAAACGAAAATAAAATAAAACAATTCATTTCATGGTTTCAGAGAGTCATGACTATTATGATTGAAGGCATGGCACTAGGCAGGCAGGCAGGTATGGCACTAGAGAAGTAGTAGATAGCTTACATGTTGAGGGGAAACAAAGCCAAGAGGAGATACTTGGAATACTCCACAGTATTTTTGAAACCTCCAAATTTGCCCAAATCTTCCAACAAGGCCATATCTTATAATCCTTCTTCAAAAGTTCAACCATATGGGGACTACATATTCAAATATATGAGCACACAGAGACCAATTTTATTCAAAGCAGCATATCACACTTCCTGCCTTCCATATGTCCGTGACTATTACAATGCAAAATGTATTTCCTCTGATTTTTAAGGTCCCCAGCTGCCTTTCATAACCAACACAGTCTTGAAGTCCAAAATTTCTTCTGAGACTCAAGGCAATTGTTCAATTGTACCCTCTTGTAAAATCAAAACTCAAATTACATACCTTCAAACATAAAATGGCACAAACATCTATTTCCATTGTCCAATGAAGGAATGAGGGAAGGAAAAGATATTGGAACAATGAAAGACAGAAACAAAACAGGTCAAACATCATCTTGTCTGGTTTCATATCTGATGTCAAGTAGATTAGATGTACTTCTTTTCTAGCTTTGTTGCCAACAATACACTCACTCTCTTGGATGGGTTCTACCTCTTATATGAAGCTCTCTCCTTGATACTAATATCTTCATATTAAACTTTTTCCTTGATTAGAATTAAGTGTCCCATTTTATTTCTTCTGATATTTTGTCAGATATCAGTATAGTAACTTATACTTGCTTTTTAGTCCTATTTAACTGGTATTATTAAAGCTGTGTTTCTTGCACACAAAAAATTGATTTTGTTTCTTGTTTCAGTCAGTCACTGTGCCTTTTGATTGGAAGAAAGGAAGAAAGAAAGAAAATAATCAATTAAAAGATTCCTAACAATATGCTGCTCTACTCATACATTAGTACTTTTCACAATTGTCAACAGAGAGGCTTTATCCAGGAATTGATGGATGCAGAGACCCCCAATCAAAAATTAGGTAGTGCTCAGTGAATCCTTCAAAAGATGGGGGAATAAGGGCTGTAAGATCCAGAGGGGTCAAGGATACCACAATGAAATACACAAAAGTAATGAATCAGTTCTCATAGGTGCTCACAGAGACTAAACTGACAACCAGGGATCCTGCATGGGTCTGATGTAGGCCCTCTGCTTGTATGTTACATTTGTGAAACTTGGTCTTCTTATGAGTCTCCTGACAGGGAGTCTCTGTTTGGCTTTGTTTTATCTCTGGGCTGTCTCTAAAACATTTGCCTGTGTTTAGGACCTGTTGTTTCTTCATACTGGGTTGACTAGTCTAACATTAGTAGGAGGGAAAGTGCCAGTCTTGGTGTAACATTATATGCTATGATTGGATGATATCAATGGATGGTCTGACCTTTTCTGAAGAGAAGTGGAGAAGTATACTGAGCTGTGGGACAGGAAGGGAGGGGTTGGAATGAGAGGACAGAGGAGTAACTTGGGCTGAGAATATAATATATATTAGAGAGAATAAAATTTTAAAATGAAACAGTATTATCAAAAGCAGGGTTGCAACAGCTGAGCTGCATTTACTTCCATTATACTGGCCTTACCCAAGATGTCATAGACAGCACAGACAGGAACTCTTGCAATGGCTGGTCTTTTCAATAGCCTACAAAACAGCTGAGTTAATGAAGTCAGCTGCAATCTCCACACCCATCAAGGTTCCCTTTGTCTAAAATGAGAGTCACAATACTTAAAAGTACTTTGCAACCTTGTAACAACTGTAAAAGGACAGAGGTTCCAAGGCAAGCACTGGTAAGTAATCTGAAATAAATTTGTTTCAGCATTCTATCACTTGGACAGGCAATAGTTTGAACTACCATTTAAATTTCGAAGACCTAGAGTAAGAGGCGTTCCATTAGTGTCAATCAGAGAGGCTGAAAAGAAGGTGGCTAGATTGTTAAACAAATTCAGTGATGCCCAGGGCAGTAAATACTCTGTATTCCCTATGATAGTATTGACTGTGAAACAGTCACAAGCCATTTTTAGAGAGACTATATGCTACTATAATTCCAAGGCTATATCACCCATTTTTCTGAATGATACATTTGCACATTTTTTACTAATCTGTCTTTCCCTTTACCTATTAAAGTCACCAATTTAAACTCTTTTAGGTATTCCAAGACTTTAAATAATCCCCTAATTATTTTTTTCCTTTTACTGAAAATCGATTAATTTCTCGCATAATGTATCTCGATTACTGGTTCCCTTCCCTTACTCTTCACAGTGCCTCCCTATTTTCCCTCCTATCAGGATCCACTCCATTGGTGTTTCTCATTAGAAGACAAACAGATAAGCTAGAATATGGCTCAGCAATTAAGTACTCTGTCTGCTCCTCCAGAAGCCTTTGCTTCAATACCCTGCATTTCAAATGACAGCTCACAACTGTCTGTAATCTCAGTTGGTTCCATATATGGCACCCTCACACAGACATACATCCATGTCAAACATCAACACTCATAAAAATAAATAAATTTTAGAAAAAAAGAAGAGAAAGTAGCTATAATGAAGAGTGATATAAAATGTAATACAATAAATAATGAATTAACACCACAGAATATGACCAAATCAACCAACCAAACAAACAAAAAACCCACTAAACTCTAAGCTATAATATATGCATAAGGACTTGGGGAAGA
The DNA here is from genome assembly GCF_008632895.1 of Mastomys coucha. Lineage (NCBI taxonomy): Eukaryota > Metazoa > Chordata > Mammalia > Rodentia > Muridae > Mastomys > Mastomys coucha. The sequence continues at coordinate 37,882,450 of NW_022196900.1, read as the reverse complement.
CTTGTGCAGGCCCTATGCATGCTGCTTAAACTTACAGTCTTATCAGTTTAAATATTTTCTTATGTATGAATAACGAAAGTTACATCATGGAGTTGAACTGGCCATGTGAACATGAAATTAGCCATATTTGTAGCTAGTATACTATTAGAATTTCATAGCATTTTTAAAAATTAAGCTTAGGTTTCATAAAACACAGACTTTCATAGCATAGTGGCCAACAATGCACGAAACTGCCCTTAAAATATTTGTAAAACAGAAACCTTGTCATTAAACTAATACAATAAAATATCCTTGTTAGATATTAGACTACAGTTTCATGACTTCACCTACCATTTCCTAGTAGGTGTTTGCAGTTAAGAAAAGGCAGGACTCAGTGTATCTGTGAGAGTATACATGTGTGCTCACAGTAAAAAGGACATTCAGGGCAATGAACTAGTTATTCACTAACAGTCCCCTCCACTCTTCTGCTTCCTGACTTTCAGCTTTTTAACAGCACATTTCCTATTCATTACTTGAATCTGAAGACATATTTTGCTGCCTTGAATCTTTTGCTCAAGGAGATGAAATTACCACCAGTAACAACAAACATACAAACAAAAAAATTATTTTCTATCCATGAATAATTTAATTCTTTATTGGCATGCTTAAGTACTAAGTTCTAGACTTTTATTTGAGTGCTTAAATAGAGTCCTCAGTTATAAAAAGGACAACACCTTTCACAAAAATATGTGTCATCACTCAGAACTGTTTTTACCAGGTTTACCATTAGATCAATGGACTTTGAAATTTACTACTTGTTATTCATAGAAATCAAAAACTTGAATTAACTGGTTGCCTTAGCTCCATTACATCCAGTGTTTCATTTCCTGCCATATCAGTTTATAAAGATGGACTGCATGTTCTCTAAAAGAGCATAGGTTTTTGGGCAAATTAGAACTTGCTTATAGTCTGTGTACCTGATGACATTATCCTTTGGATTATTATTAAAGTTATGGCTTTTATTGACATTAATTATGGATAAAGTTCCCATAAATTCTCATAGACTAGGTTGAACTAAATAAGAACAGCAACTATAGCCCTTGGATCAATATGAGGCTGTGACAGATCTGTAAACAAAATTGACTATATCACAGACATATCACATTTTATAAAATATCTGAGGCTACTTTCATACCATAGGCCAAGTCGGGCAGTTGTGACAGACTGTGTGCTTTTCAAACACAGCTTATTACCTGTATTCTTGCAGAGAGGAATAGCAAATTCTTGAACAGATAAAATTCAGATGATCAATCTACTTACTTAAGTTCATAAATTTAAATGGGGAGTTTAGGGTTGAGAAAATGCCATTTGCCCAAAAGTTTTTGCATGTTGCTACTACTATTTTTCTTGAGAATATACCATTATCTGGTTTCCCTTGAATAATCATTAGTGTGTGATGTTATGTCAGCTTTACCAAACCCAGGTTTTTAGTGCATTGCTAAGGATGATTGTAACACTGTAGACCTACAGACAAGATTACCAATGCAATTCTGTCACCTCTGTTAATCTTGTGTCAAATAAAGCAACAGGCATAAGGGAGCACAAGTGACCTCTGATACCAGGGTGAAGGCAGTTGCTCTTATTTGCCCAGTGCTAACTATTTACATGGTAGCAATGGTGGCAGAGAGCTATCTGGGGATCAGGTCATAAGCTCACTGACTTGATCAAGAGGTGGCTGATTTTATAAATAAGAATCAAACTCATAACATTATCATGTCAGAGGTAAGAATCTAAATGTGAAGCTTAAGAGAACAAAAGCAACCAACTATGCTTCTGAAAGGAGACTTTCATGGGGTTCACATACCAGATATCCTGTATAACAGATATTCACATTACAATTCCAAATCAGTATCAAAATTACAGTTATGAAATAGAAATTAAATAATTCTATGGTTATGGTTACCTCAACATGAAATACTGTAATAAAGGCTCACAGCATTTAGAAGATTGAGAACTGCTGATTCAAGTCAATTATATCTCCTACTACCCTGTCTTCATCATTGATTTAAAAATGCAAATTAGTATTATCAATAGTTAGGACACAATGTATAGATTGATTTGTATTGGAATCTTAATCTTACTACTATGTTTCAAAAGTATTACTTCTAAAGTTGAAATGTTATTATTAAACTCTCAAAATAACTTTAAAAGGGCAAACAATCAGAATACTGTATGATTATCCTTTTATTTATATATAAATTGCAAAATATAAATAGAAGGCTGTATTAGTTAAGTTTTCCATTGCTGTAAAGAAACACCATGACCAAATCAATTATTATATAGGACAACATTTAATTGGGGATGACTTACAGATGCTGAGGTTCATTCCATTATCATCATAGTAGGAAGCATGGCAGTGTCCAGGCAGTCAAGGAACTGGAGGAGCTGAGAGTTCTAGATCTTGTTCTGAAGACAAACAGGAGAAAAATGCTGTCTTCCAGGCAGTTAGGAAGAAGGTTTCAAGGCCCATCCCCACAATGACATACTTCTTTTAACAAGCACACCTACTGCGACTCCCTGGGCCAAGCATATTCAAGCCACCATACAGTCTATCTAAAAAAAAGAAAAAGAAAAAAGAAGAAGAG
>NW_022196900.1:37864623-37879816 GCF_008632895.1 Mastomys coucha | reverse complement strand
AAGAAGAAGAAGAAGAAGAAGAAGAAGAAGAAGAAAGAAAGAAGAAGAGGAGGAGAAGGAGGAGAAGGAGGAGGAGGAGGACGAGGACGAGGAGGAGGATGAGGAAGATGAGGAGGAGGAGGAAGAAGAAGGAGAAGAAGGAGAAGGAGAAGGAGGAGAAGGAGGAGAGAAGGAAAAGAAGAAAGAGAGTGAGACAGAGAAAGATCAAGAGAGAGAGAAAGAGAGGAAGAGAAATACTGAGCTGATATTACATAGAATTATAAAGATTAAGGGACTTTTTAATTTATTTCAAAAATATAAGTGAGACATGACAGTGTATACCTATGACCCCAGCACTTGGGAGATTGAAAACATAGGATGACACTGAGTTTGAAACCCAGCCTGAGCATGTTACATAGCATGTCCTAGCCCAGATGATAGGGCTAGAGTGTGAGGCACCATCTCTACAGAAACAGACTAATCAAAGCAAAACCACCCAGAGGGAGAAAGAATTCATCAGATGAAGGTGCTTTCTAACAAGTCTCATGGCCTGATTTTGATTCATAGCACTCATACATTGTAAAAGAATCCATACCATAAAATTGTCTTCTACACACAAGCAACATGTGTGTGCTTTTGTATATGTATACACACCAAAATATTTTAAAAGATTAAAAGCCAACCACTGAAAACATGAAACAACAAAGCTATAAATGTATTCTCTGAAAATAAGACAACACAAGGAAACCTTGTGCAGCACAGAACTCACCTATTTGATAGTATAGTTAGATGCTTCTATGTCTTTGCAATATTTTTAGAGCATTGGCTCCAAACACTATGTGTATTTCACTCAGAAATTTATTCATATGATAAAGTTTTATAGTTGTCAAACATTATTAAATTTTGAACTTTGGTCCTTAGTTTAATAACCCATAAAAAAAAACAAGAAATGAGTTTGTTAAATTTTAAATGTGTATAATGTCTACTGAGTAATAAAAGAGTTTGTCTGGCATTTTAGATTATAATAGGGCAAAGCCTCTTGTGCTACCAGTGTGTGATTTGTATGTAGGACATGTACTTCCCACAGTTTTCAACACATGAGTTCTCTGCACTTTGAGACTAACCAGTTTAAGCAGTTTGTGCATGACACTCTGCACCCTCCCTACTTCCTATTTCCTTTAGTGCACTCTTAATATCTCTACTTCTATCCTTGTGCCTTGATTGGACTAAAGTATGTGTATGACAAGTGATTTGAATTCCAATGTCTCCTATTATAATATCTACTCTGCATATGATTGTTAACACTCAGCTTTAGTCTACTCAAGGAGCTACAGCATTCTGTCCTGAGGTAAAATTGTCATTATTTCTATTTTGGGTTTTCCTGCTCCTGTCTGATTTCCCTTCACTGGGAACTATGTTGCTATTCTGTGTCACCAGCTGTAAGGGTGATGATTTGTAACTAGCTTCCTTCAGAGGATGTGCTGTCAAGCTGGTGCAGCGAGCTTCCGCATCATTTAAATGTATACTCAGTCTCCTCTCTGAGTTTGTGTTTTACTTAGATCATTAGGGGAATTTTCTCCTTCTCTATTTGTGTTTACTTGCTCATAAGTAGTGCCCTTTCTGTCACACAATGCTTTGCTTGCTCTGCCTCCACATTTGGCAGTGTCATAATTCGAAAAGAGGGAGATGCACACAATGCTTGAGCAGAAAAAAAAAATTCTATTGAATTCCCTACCAATCTCTGATTTATTCATGAATTCATCAACAACTACTTATAGAAAACACCTAAGCATGTGAATTCAATGTCCCTTGGGATTAATACCAGAGACTAATATGCAGTTGTATTTCAGAGGACTGGACTTTTTGAGGATACTTCCCAGAGTAGCTAAGGAATTGTATACTGGCAATTGTGAGAAATCTTTCAGTTTAATATCTAAGGCATGGAAAAGGGTAATTTTGGGATTGTATTTGATCTAAGATCACTCACATTGATGATAGAATTAAAAGCCAAACTAACAATCCTGATGCTTGTGTCTAAAGACAGAGCAATGCAGGGGTTAGGTAGGGAAATGTGATGTGAAAAACTCTTGATGTGATATAAACAATGCATTTTGATTCTGAAATATCTCTGCCCTGAATGCACAAGGAAAGAAAATAAGAAGCCTAGAAATGAGACTGAATTCTTACTAGTGAACTATTGGATTTCAAAGGCATGTCAATATTTATTTTAGTGCAGATCTTTCACACATGGCAAAGGGCAAATTTTCAATCCAGAAGGGTAAGGCCATTAGAATATCTATAATAGCATGTACACCTATATTTCATAATTTATTATCAGGCAGTAAAATTCAGCCTTAAGTAGGGAAGTACACTGTCAGAAGCTGGCCCATACCACTTTTTCTTTCTTAAACTGGCATTTGGTGAACCAGTTAGGGTATGGAATGAAAGTAAAAATAGGTCAAAGGACAAGAAACTGTGAAATTGTGTGCAAATAATTATATCACATAAAATAATGTTCCTGTTCACATTGTTAAAAGCAAGTAGATTTAAAATGGATATTTTGAAACCAGAATAGAATCAGAAAAAGACAACCAGATGGTGAGGAATCAAGAAATCATATCTTAGGTTTAATGTTGTCAGAAGGAAATGTGTAGGGGGAACACACTAAAAACATCTCTCAAATATTTAAGGAATTATCACCTGGAAGAAGATGCAGATATTTGATAGAGGAATGAACAAGGAAGAACAGACAGAAATCCCTAAGCAAAAGAAAATTATAGAGAGATAACTATTATGCAAATATTTTATGAGGTAGGTAAATAAGAATTTTATTTTATTATTATAAATGAAAAGGGGATCGGACAAGAATTAGTTCCTTGGTCGATATTTGAGTGGTGTAAATATTAAACAGAAGGCCAGATAGGATTAGGTAGAAGAGACTTTTTTAACGTACAATTCTTTGATTCTACAAAATAGTTATGTTTAGAAGTTTTCTTTGTATTTTGATTTTTTCCTATTTTATAGTCACTACTAAGAGAAGTTCTAATATCTGTCAAAATTCTGTGAAATATTTTATGCTCACATATTTAACCATGGGTAAATTCTTAAAATAAAAATTGAGATTATACAACTTCTCAATAAGTGTAAAGAGTAGGAGAGATAACAGTTTGACCACATGTTAGTGTACAGGTATAGTTAGTTATTGAAGCTGAACTACACTATTAGACAGGATTGAATCAGATATTGGAAAATATTGGATTCTAGCACTGCAGTGGTTTTAGAATGTAAAATTAAAGTTGAGGGACAGAATATTCTTAAATGCTTCTTAAGCGAATTTTAAGCATAGTGAATTTTAAAAATCATGAATGAAGAAACTAGGAAGCACATTTTGCCTGAATCACAAAAAAATATATAAAAAGTGTGAGTGATTCCACAGAATCATGAAGTATTTGGATATGCCTGGTAAGGAGAGGAGAAGAATGTTGAAGATGAAAGAACATTGTGAAAAGAGGAACAGGTGTCTCCCTGTAGATATTTTTTTCACAGAATTATTGCCTACCATTCTGCCACGTCCTGTGTATGAGCTGTAGATGATATACAGAATGAATTAGATGTTTGTTCTGTTCATAAGTTCCTTGTGTATATGGTGATTTTTCTGTCTGTAATGTGTTTTATATAAAGTCATAACCTTGAAATTGATTTGATAAGTTAAAGGAAAAAATGTTGTAATCAGATTGGACATATCTTAGGTCATATAGCTAGGCCATGTTAAATTCATTGAAGGTTTTGGAATCTATAGTATATGTGTACAACATTGATCTTGTTTTAAATTCACAGATCTTCACTCACTATAATTTAAAAGTTATTTAGCTATAAAAGGATATGAAGTGAAAAAACAAACACAGCAGCATTACTCCATTAATTGTGTATTCTATAAGCACTCATATGGTAGGTCACACAGAAGTCTGATCGGGTGTGAATATGGAGACCACGTGGATGATGTAGATAATCCAAACAAACATTAAAACTTATGAGCCTACCTAAAAGCTGAGTTTTTGTTTTTTGTTTTTGTTTGTTTGTTTGATCATGTTTTTCTTTTATGAAACATCACAGAGGGATACCATGGCTTATATTTTACAACATGGTTTTATAGACTTTGGACACATCGAACTTTATAGTCTGTATAGTCATATAGAATTTTCATTCAGAGACCTCCCAGTACAGCTGTGCTTCACTTAACTAGATTTTTCCTGGTACCACAGTCCCTTTTATGTATTTCCAAAAGACTGATGAGGAAGGTAAAGTCCAGAACAACCCTAACTGATCATTGCTCCTCCCCTGATGTACTACTGGAGGATGATCAAAGTGAGTGCCCAGATTAGTTTGTAGCAAAATTATGAGTACATACTAGAAATGAAGCTGAAGACAAAACAGACAGAATTGGCAATGGCATATACTAACTAAAGAATGAGGCAGCTTTAAATTAAAATGAAAATGATGGAGGAAGATCCTGGATATGGATACAGAAAGAAACTAAAATGGCATACATATTCTGGAGGTGATGAGGACAGAATTCACTGCTCTTTTCTGGGACATTTGAGCAGATCTTTGGGTCATGAGACTCTAGACGCTAGGGGATCAAAAACAATGAGGGGAAGTGTCAGTCCCTGTCCACACAGAGAAACTGAGATTGTGAGGATTTCAAAGGGTTTTGAAGATGGAAATAATTGGTACATGGTTTAGGGATGTTGAAGTAGTTGCTGTAAATAGATGGGAATTATTATATCTAAATGACAAGACCCACTGCCCTGGTTTAAGATTTATTGTTCCATGCCAAAACTTACATTATGGGATACTTCTCCAGTAAGTCAACTCTGCATTGACAGAATAAATTTACAGTTTTTAAGTTTGTTTAACCAGTTGCTCTCATTTCCCATATCTAGTCCCTCAATTGTAGGAAGATTAGAAATGAAAGTTAAACCATTTGCTGTATAAAATTCAATAACTCTTTGAAAATGAAGACTGACATGAAGTAGAGGACTTAGAGAAAGGACTGAAGGAGCTGAAGGGGTTTGCAACCTCATAGGAAGAACAATATCAACCAACCAAAACCCCCAGAACTTCCAGGGACTAAACCACCAACCAAAGAGTACACGGGGAGTGACACATGGCTCTAGCCTCATATGTAGCAGAGGATGACCTTGTCAGACATCAATGGGAGGAGAGCCCTTGGGCCTGTGAAGGCAGGCCTGTGAAGGCTTGATGCCCCGGTATAGGGGAATGCCAGGGTGAGGGGGTTGAAGTATGTGGGTTGGTAGGGAAGCATCCTCACAGAAGCAGGGGGAAGAAGGATGGAATAGGGAGTCTCTGGAGGGGAAAGAGGGAAAGGGGATAACATTTCAGATGTAAATAAAGAAAAAAAAGAAAGGGAACAAAATAATCACCAAGAAGAGCTAAAAATTGAAGCAGAAGTGATTGCTCTAGCAATCTAAAAATGGGGAGAGATGGTGCAAGTGTTTATTGCTTTTCATCAGAAGACTTTTGTGATTAGTTATTTCTTCAAATTGTATGCATATAATATTTGGAAGACATTGACAAAATGTACACCTATAAAAGGAGAATATATGCTTCTATGTAAATTTCTAAAATTTTAAAATATATGATTATTTATTCATTATGACTATCATCTTTTACTAAATATAAAGTTCAGAAAAAAATAAGAAGTAAAGCTCCAATCAACATTTATGGCCGCTGGTTGTGGTGGCACACACGAGTAGGATTTGCTGAAGGAGGCAGAGACAGAAGGATCACAAGTTTGAAGCCAGCCTGGGCTTCACATTAAAACTGGGTGGTGGTGGTGCACACCTTTAATCCCAGAACTTGAGAGGCAGTGGCAGGCGGATTCCTGAGTTCAGGGGCAGCCTAGTCTTCAGAGTGAGTTCCAGGGCAGCCAGGACATATACATGTACATGTACATGTACATATACATATACATATACATATGTACATATACATATACTTATGTATATGTATATGTATATATGTATTTAATATATTGGTGGCCTTGGGAAATGTATATATAACTGCTAATCATAGGACTTTAGGATGTTTCTGTTTTGGGTTGATCCCTCACAACACATTGGATAAGAAAGAAGTGCTGAATATACACCATGTAGAGGAAAGTGAGGAAACAAAATAAAATGATTTCTTTAAAATTCAAGCTTTTCAATGACAAGATCTATATATACACTTCAGATTGTTCTTAAATTCTCTAACCTTCTATATTCACCTCCCAAGTAGTAGAGAAACAAATAAATCTCTTTGATAAGTGTCAAAAGTCCTCTAGAGTTTAGTGATTTAAAATTAATATTGAAGTTTGCTTCTCAGAGAACATAGACATTAAATGACAATATACTATGTCTGCACATTCTTTTTCCCATAAAGAGCATCCTTCATTTATCTGTTCATTCATTTCTTCCAATTTATCAACCATAACGAGGTTACAATACCACTTTGTTCACACAGAAGTTTCAGGCACACAGACAGAGCCAGTCAGCACTATGTGTAGATAAATACACACAGATTGCCTAGAATTTCCTGGAACCTTCCTCCTCCCTATCTCTATCATTTCTTCCTCCCTCCCTTATTTCCCATTTTCTTTATTTATCTATCATAAACATGAAATGAGTATTTTGCCTAAATAGGTGTCAAATATTTTTAGTACTGTGAATACTATAGCTATTTAAATATCTTCAGATTAGAGAGGATCTGGCAAAAATGAGAAAGAAGCCAACAGGCCCTAATTATCAAGTTGGAGGTATTAACAGGGCAGTAAGGGGAGCCTATATGTCCTGTCACCATACTTCAGTCTATTAAACATTCAGTGGAATTTCAAGGAGCTCATCTAAGTTCTTGAAATTGCATTGAGTGAAGCTTTGACAGTGTGCATAATAGATATGTGTCCAAACCCTACAAGAACAAGATCAAGTTTGATTCCAAATGATACCTGTTGAGGAAATGTAAGAATAGCATCAATAAATCCTGTTTTATGTACACTTCTTGCCAGTGATGATCATTGAATCCTACTTTCCCATTTTAGACAGTGTTACTCAAACATTTACTATCTCATAAAAATTGGAAAGTATTCATACACATTTTAGAAAATCACTCGAAAAATCTTTTAAAAATCAACTGAATATAATATCTTGTTTTATTTATTCTGATCCTTCAAACATGACAAAAGAAATAGAGGAAAAATTTAATAAATCGAACAGAATGATCTCTTTTACCATTGAAATACTCTTTATTTCCCCAACTGTATGCACCTGTTACAAATGCTATCTGACACACATCTACAGGTAAATGTCAGTTCTTTGTTTGCAGACAAATATTAGATATTTGTCTGCACAGAGATCAGTCACTATGTAGACTGAGTACTTGGAATAAATCATAAATAGTTTGTAATTAGGGTCTTGCTTTTCATTAACTTTATCTCATTTTTGTTTTTGACATACTTCTTCATTCCCTAATGCTCTTTGTCTTTCTTAAAAAATTATGGAAGATAATATAATTTACTCTTTATAGAATCCCACCCTGAACTACGACAGGTCCTTAAATCTTGGTTGTGATGAAATTAAACAATTAAGATGTGCTAATCAATCAATAATATAAAATATCCCTCATGTGGGATGCATTTGATGATTTTATAATGGTTAAATTGGGCTATGAATTTTTAGAAAATTCACAGGAGTCTCTTGCCATCAATTGTCTGCAGAGTACAAAGTACTAACAATAATGGGAGATATTATACTTGACTAGTTGTCTTTGAGAAGATTTTCAGATGATTCAAATACAAAGTTAATCCCTGCCCCATTTCCCATGTTTTACTATTGATGAAGAAAGTAGTTTGCACACCTCATATGTAATGAGGGGATTTATTCTTCATTATATTAAAAGAAGATTTATGAATATTATTTGAGAAATTATCATGAGAATTTTGTCTCTTTTCCTATATTTAAATATTTACTTGGTCAGGTTGGATGTTAGATGTGTATCTTGCAACAAAGTTGTTGATTCTATGCCTAATCTGCTAACAGAACAGGGGGCTATAGATAAGTGTAGCATGTTCTGGAGATTCTTAGAGCCATTTTCTGTGTGTCTTCACTGAAACTTCACTAACATAATATACAGTTCATTCTGATGGCTTTATTTTTTTACCATGATGTTATGTGGATTGTTGTCATCACACAAACCTCTTACTAGTTAACACTTTTCTGCAAAAGTTAGGTAGAACTCCCTTATATAAATCTTACAGAGCTCATTCTTTAATGTATATCATCTCAGGAATCAAATTTCTCATCAAGACACATATGGAACTCCTTTTGTCTTTAGTTTTAGATAATACAGATCTTCTATAATTACATTTGCAAACACACAATGACTTCTATTCCCTTCATTTGAGATTCTTTTCATAGATTTTTGAAGCACATTTTTATGTAAGTTTCTGTGTTAACACAAATTTGATAAATAAATTCTGTGGTAATACTTTATGAAGCTTTATAGATAACTAAAAAAGTGCTTTTCAAAATGTGGATAACATTTTAAAATATTACTAGGAGTAAGTACTTATCCTTGTTAATTATTGGTATTTTCAGATATATATGTTTAAGCTATTCTGGTTTTGGTGAAATGATGACCAACAATTAATTTAGTTTACATTATTATAATAATAAAAATTGCTAATGATATCATCATGTTCTTGTTTTCTACCTCCCTAACTTCCTGGTCATGACTCTTCAGATACGTAGTTATTTATTGAATTTTTTTTGTATTGTTGAGCTTTAAAACTATGTATCTTAAATATATATCTTTTGTGTAGTGACTGTATCTTCTCTCATGTTATTTCTATTACTGTCCTCCTGAATGACTTTCACAGATCATAATAGGTCAAATTATATCAAAATCACTTTACTGCCTTTCCATACTATTTGATGTTACACCTAAAACATATTTACTAAGTTCTATATACCTTTCTCCATCTGAGGGGTTTGCTTTTGTTTCAAAAATAGCAAGACTATTTTGGGTAAAGAAGAAAGACCAAAGTGTGGATACTTTTAAAAAGGGAAAACAAAATACCCATGGAAGGAGTTGCAGAGACAAACTATGGAGCAGAGACTGAAAGGACAATCTAGAGACTGCTCCACTTGGGAATCCTTCTCATATTCAATCATCAAATCCAGACACTATTGTGAATGCGAGCAAATGCTGGCTGACAGGAACTTGATATAGCTGTCTCCTGAGAGGCTCCGACAGTACCTAACTAATACAGAAGTAGAGGCTCACAGCCATCCATTGAACTGAGCACAGGGTCCCCAGTGAAGGAGCTAGAGAAAGGACCCAAGGAGCTGAAGGCTTTGCAGCCCCTTAGGACAGACATCAATATGAACTAACTAGTACCCTCAGAGCTCCCAGGAACTAAACCATTAACCAAAGACTACATATGGTGGGGACTAATGGGTCCAGAAACATATATATAGCAGAGTATGGCCTAATTGGTCATCAATGGGAGGAGAGGCCCTTGGTTCTGTGAAGGATCTATGCCCCAGTGTAGGGGAATGCCAGGGCCAGGAAGTGGGAGAGGGTGGGTTGGTGAGCAGGATTTTATTTTTTTTGTTTATTATTTCTATTTTATTCCTTTTTTTCGGAGGGGAAACTGGGAAAGGATATATCATATAACATGTAAATAAAGAAAATATCTAGTTAAAAATTATATTTAGAAAACAAAAACAACAAAAAGCAAGATTATATTATCTTAGTCCATTACTGAACTCTATTTTGTTTCATTGATGTATTTGTATTCAATATCCCACTGACATGAACATCACATTGTTGCTTCCTCTTCAGTTAGGTAGGTTAAATCATTCAAGTTCATTCTTATATAATATTATTTTAGCTATAATCTTCTTTTCTCCTTCTCCTTCTCCTCCTTTTTCTCCTTCTCCTTCTCCTCCTCCTCCTCCTCCTTCTCTCTCTCTCTCTCCTTCTCTCTCTCTCTTTCTCTCTCCTCCTCCCTCCCTCCTTCTGCCCTTCTCCCTCCTCCTCCCCTTCTCCTTCTCTCCCTCCCTCCCTCTCTCTGCACAAGCATGTGTGAAAATGTCTGTTAATGTGTTGGCGACTAAACATGGGGCTAGAGGTCAACCAGAGTATAATTCCTTAAGGGCTATTAAGTTTAGTTTTTGAGACCATATCTCTCACCAGGACATGGGACTCTTAGATTAGTGTAGGTATTTCAGAGGTCCGCTGGCCTAAGCCCCTGTGATCTTATTATTAAAGTATTAAAATAATACTCTTATTGGTATTATTTTCTGTCATCTCTTTCCTATGTAAAGAAATTGCCTCATCTAGATGCTCACATCATGCCAGATTTTATCTGCAATATTATACTGATGTTAATCCAAATTTAAGTACAATAAATAATACATTTTCTGGAATAAGAGGTATATATAAGAATTTTAAAAATGTAAACTTCTGTTTCCTTGACCTTTTCATTCTTTTGAATTATTCTTTACATAAATAAATACTGATTAGAGAGTAAGGTGCTTGAAAAGCTATAGAGGGAAAATGGACAAAACTGTTAAGAGAAGTGAACAAGTAGAACAAAGAGTGATGCAGTTTATCTTTTTTAATAAATTAATTAAATTATATGTCAAATGCTGTTCCCCTTACTGATCAATCCCCTCAGAGTCTCCTCCTCCCAACCCTTCTTCTCTTCTCCTCTGAGAGGGTGGGATCTCTACTCCTTATGCCCCACCCCGTCACATCTACTGTGCCAGGCACAGCAACCATGAAGACTGAGCTGTCTGCCTATTATATATGTGACAAGAACCTCTTTCAAGTCTATATATGTTCTTTGCATGATGGTTCAGATTCTAAGAGCTCCCAGGGGTTCAGGTTTGTTGCCTCTGTTGGTCTTCCTGTAGGGTTCCCATCTATTTCTGGGTTTTTAATCCTTCCTCTGACTCTTCCCTAAGTATCTCTGACCTCCATCTAATGTTTGGCTTGGGTATCTGCTTCAATATCAGTCCACTGCTGGGTGGAGCCTCTGAGAGAACAGTTATGCTAGGCTTCTGTCTGCAAGCATAACACTGTATCATCAATAATGTCAGAGACTGGTGCTTGCCCACGGGTTGGATTTCGAGGTGGCCTTTCCTTTTTTCTCTGCTCCATAACTGCATTTCTTTTAGACATGAAAAATTTGGGGTTGAGGAGTCCTGCCTGGATATGAGAGGTGGCCTCTAGAGGTCCTATGCCCCACTAGGCATCTCAGCTAAGGTCACCTTCATTGTCTTGTGGGAACTTCCCCTATCCTAAGTCTATGGGATTTACTAGAGATTATCCCCTCCACCCACACCTCAGGAAGCTGTAGATTTCCATTCATTTTCCTGACACCCTGGGTCTCTCCACTGACCCTACATGCACATGATCCTGACTCTCTCATTCCCTTTCTCTCCATCCCACCCCAGTTCTCTCCTTCCATCTCCCTCCTATGACTATTTTTCTTCCCTTTCTAACTATGATTCAAGCATCCTTGTTTGGGCCTTCCTTCTTGTTTAACTTCTTTGGGTCTTTGAGGTATATCATGAGTATCCTGTACTATATGGCTAATATCCACTTATCAGTGAATACATACCACTCCTAATGGGCACCTGTCTCAGTTAGGGTTTTACTTCTGAGAACAGGTGCCATGACTAAGGCAACTCTTATAAGGACAACATTTAATTGGAGTTGGTTTACAGGTTCAGATGTTCAGTCCATTATCATCAAGGTAGCAATATGGCAGCATCTAAGCAGACATGGTTCAGGAGGAGCTGAGAGTTCTACATCTTCATCTGAAAGCTGCTAGCAGAACATTCACTCCCAGGCAGCCAAAGCCCACAGTAGCACACCTACTCCATCAAGGCCGCACCTGTTCCAACGAGGTCACACCTTCAAATAGTGTCACTACAAACCATCACAGCACACTATGTATATATTTCACTTAGAGATATAATCTCATTTCTATTAAGCAAAGCAATCACACTTAGTTGTTTTACATTCCTAAACTTCAGATCAAAAGTTTTGTTTACTAGCTCTTGATTACACCCCAGAGTTGTATACTTGAAAAAACTATAGGACAGACAGTGAGACATATTTTCTACTGGTTTACTAGATTATCATCCACACCATTAGACGATTGCAATTTAGGTATTTTTATAACTATACCTAATGCCATTTACATACAATATCTTCATTTATACAATAAAAATTATCAAACTGACAAAACTGATTATTTAAATGTGTAAAAATGAAATCAACAAGGGAGATAAATTTATCAACTTACATATAGCTTCAAGAAACTTCACAGTTGTCAAGAAATGTTATTTTCATTTCTTGATGATTCTGGTTTCATTTAGTGTGTTCTGAAACATAATTATTATCTGCTATAAACATACTATTTATTTTTCTAATTGAAGTCTTTCTTTATGAGGGTCAATTGCAAAGTCACAGTGCATAGTTACGTATAATGCTAATGCCTGCCAGATTGACAACTTATAATTCTGAATGCACTTTTGTGAGAAAATGGAAAATATAATTCTCTCAAAAGAAATTCTGGGATCATCTCCGCCAGAGCTATTCACAACTGACAAATCATCAAGGAATTGGAAAGTTATGTGGGGGGGCCAATCCAACTCCAATTGAGAGTCTGGCAAGATAGTACATCCCATATCAGTAAGGGGCTAATGTTCATGGCATGAGTCCTGCATGTACTAACATTCTGGAATTGTAATTGTGTGTCACAAAGCAGGTGTCTCCTTGCTGGCACTTTGCTTACTGTGAGGTTCCTGTGACCTTGTCTTCTTACAGTGTAGTTTTCTTTCCAGCATATTCCCATCTCTAGGCTATTAGCATGTGGGATCCTTGGTAAATGTTTTATTTCCTTGATACCTCACATTAATGGAAGTTCAAGAATGCCACATGCCTAAAACGAACAATGAAAGCCATGTCAGAAAGACACTGTGGGGCATGGAACAAAACCAAGCTGTCAAACAGACAGGGCTGAATGAAAACTAGAAGCCTGAACAGGACAAAGAAACGTGTTTTGTTGGTTGTAAAAGTATTATAATGGTAAACAAACTGAATAGTATGAATAAGAGGAAGCCTTGAGCTAAAATAAGACTAAAGATAGACCAGAGACTTAATACCTTAAATTATTACTACCATTCTTCCTTTTGGATATGCTGAGTATGACAAGTAGTTCAAATGCATGTTGCATAAGGGTATAAAATGGGAGCTCATGTCTGATCACATTCTTCTTACAATTTCATGTTCCATGCTGTTTCTAGCTGATATTTCAACCTGCTCAACCTCAATAACAGAAATGTTATTCATCAGAAATAACAGCCACAAAGCTATCACGTCCATTACCAGATTTGATCATCCCATCAGATTTCAAGTATTGACCTAGAGAATATTATAAAAGAAAAGAAGCATAACTTTGCATGTCAAAGACTCTATTCTGCTCTGGGAACTGGAGCAAGTACATAACCTCTGATACACTCTCACACTTTCAAATGAAACTCAAATGCTGGAATTGAAAATTGTGGAGTGTGTAAGAGTAATTCAAAGCCATAAAAGAATGCTATACCAATTCCACATTCAATCTTTATCATGTAATTTATAAAATTCATTTTACCAATTCATAAATTTACAAAGTTCAAAATGTATTATCTTTAGTGTTATTTACTTTGAAGGTAGTCATAAGTTTGCAACTTATTCTTTGATGTTTATAAGTCAAAGTCAAGAAAGGTAGTGATTTCCCATTATCTTCCCTACACTTAGTCAGAAAGTAAATTGTATATTAGTTCATATACTTTATCTAATGTGTTTTCTCCTGCATTAGATTGGGTTTCCTATAAAGCAGAAATGGATCTATAAATTGACTATGTTTCTGGAAATTGCTGCTAATCCATGGAATAATTGAATCAATTCCTTGTTTCCAGAGTTGAATGACCTAGAGCAAAGGGATCAAGGGCTGCATCTGAGGGGAAGGGGTGTAGCTCACTAGGTAAGCTACTTGTGAGCTCTTGCTTCACAAGCTTGGGAACAGGAGCTCAAAGCCAATATGCATACGTGAAAGTTAAGCATTGTATATCAGAGAAATTGGAATACTATACGCAGAAATAGTTTTTAAACACTAGTGGATCATCATTTCATCTATGTAAGTAGTAGTGTCAAGGTTAGAGGTAGAAAGTGAAAAGAACTCATTTTGAATTTGACGATAGTATCTGTGGTGTAACTGGCTATGCTTTGAATTTATGTTCCTTAATACAGTGAACTAATCTTACCTCCTTTTATGTTTGAGTGCTGATGTAAAACTCTGAACTTTGCCTACTCTTTCCCTTTTGTTTCTAATTTTCTACATGAGTGAAGTTTTGCCCACATTAGTCTGTGGAAGATGTGTGACATTAAAAAACAGTTTACACGCCAGATATTTTTGAAAACTTGGGTTCTCTAGAAACAGGTATTATTGTGATTCTAGCCATTTCCTGCTACTACACAATACAATGGTGTAGAAAAACCAGCTAAGAGAGTGCTATTTTTGCCAAATTGAAGTAACAGGAGGTAAATGGTACTGCTTCTCTCCGAAGAATCCATAGACTTATAAATTGTTGAAAACACAGGGTTTTGCTATTTTTTTGTTTGTTTCCTATGATTTGCAGTGCCAAGCTCTGCAGTACTAATTTTATCCTGGGGCATCCATTCAATACTTGCTTGGAGAGAATAGTGCCACCAACTGAGTCCTCATAATCACTGCCAAGCATACAAGCTTCTTTTGCTTGTTTGGAGAAGAATATACTGAAAAGTATAGCTATGATGCTCCAGTAAAGTTTCTATTAAGAGGACTACCATTTTATACTGAGATGGAAATTAGGACTGGAATTTTCATAAGAGGGGTTTTACTGGGCCATTTAGAAAGAGAATGAAGATTATAAAATATAAATACTAAGAAGTCTTCAGGAATGCAGAAGGTCACAATACTTATAATCAAACCAGCAGCAACTTGCAGGTAAAACCATGCAACAAAAAAACAAGTTGGTCAGCCGGGAGGTGGTGGCGCACCCCTTTAATCCCAGCACTTGGGAGGCAGAGGCAGGCGGATTTCTGAGTTCGAGGC
>NW_022196900.1:37862851-37863481 GCF_008632895.1 Mastomys coucha | reverse complement strand
TCTCAGAGAAAGAATAACTTATAAAGTCCTCTTCTTCAAACTTGATACAAGAGTTACAAATGTCAAACCAAGTATTCAGTCTCCCTTTGTTGTTCTCTTACAAGCCACCTCCCTAGTTAATATATAAATACTTTTGAAATATATAAGCTGTTCTGAAAACCATAGTATAGTGTAAAAACATGAAATAAACAATACTACATATAGAGAGGCTGAGATAGGAGAATCAAGATTTCAAGACCCTTATGTTGTACACAACAAGACACTGTCACAAACAAACAAGCTGACAATGTATATAGACAGTACAATGTTGGACCTATTTCTACAATTACCAAATTAGAGAGATCATTGGATGACAATCAACAAATTTCCAATTCCTCATATTATTGGATTTCAATCGATTAGGATATGTTGGTCATATTAATTTTCAAATTAATACATTAAGAAAAAAATTGTCACTTCCTGTTGTTTTTGTTGTAAGAGGTGGAATTAGGTTTGTGTGGATTTGTTGAAAGATTACATTCTCGCTTCTTCTAGGGTGTAGTTTTGCTCCTTATGTCGATGCTTTCCATCTATTATCCTTTGTAGGGCTGGATTTGTGGAAAGTTATTGTGTAAATTTTGTTTTGTCATG
>NW_022196900.1:37857103-37861644 GCF_008632895.1 Mastomys coucha | reverse complement strand
AAGCTGGTCCCAGTTACTCCCAGTGTTGGGACAGATGTTTATTCCTGCTTACCTCTGATCCTGGGTGTATCAGAGCTCCTGGGAATGGAGCTTCCTATGGGTGTTGTGGGCACCTGTACACATTTCTAAAGCATGGTAATAAAATATAATTAATGGGTCTCTCTTCAAAGAAGGAAACATGTTTGTGCATCCAGAAGGCATTGAAGTAGATGTTCAATTCAAACTTGATTATTTTGCATGTGCAAGCAAAGTGTACCTACTAGACAATGGTCTTGATTCTGCAGTTGTGATGGTAACAAAATATTCTTCAAGAGTATCAACAATATTATCAGTTGCCTTTCAAAAATATAACTCACAAAATTAACAGAAATGCCAAGTATCCCTTTAGTAGATTATTCACTTCACGGTGAACAGCATTTTACTCTAAATTTCAAGAGAAATGACATTTTTGCTTAGAGATATTAGCAATAAGGAAGTTGACTATTTGGGTGGTGACACCATATTTTGTGTACTCTTCAAAGTAGAAAGTTGAGGAAATTCTGCTTCATCTAACCTCAAACAAATACTAAGAAGTGCAATACACTTCAATGGAAATTAGATTTCTTGCTTCTTAATTTCCTTAATTTCTTGACCACTTACAAATGACTTTTTTCATTTCCAACTCTTCTAGTAAACCATTTCAAAACATTTCTAAATTGTTTGCTATCTTAGTTTTGAAATCTTTACTATTCTTTAAGCTTTCTCATACGTGTGTGTGTGTGTGTGTGTGTGCGTGCGTGTATGTATATATATGTATATATGTATATATATATGTATAAATATATACATGTATATATATGGATAGTAATTAGAAGATTACTTCATAACTATAGAACTCTTCAAGTTTATTAAAAACATACTTTCCTTGGAACATAAGGAACATACATATATAAAAATAAAATGCAATTTTAACTGGAGATGTGGCTCATCAGTGGAGCTTTGACATAGTAGGGAGCAGGCTCTGGGTTCCATCATAAGCACCAGAGACAGGAGAAAGTTTTGTTTTTTTATTTACAGTGAAAATGGTGAAGAATTATGAAAAAAATCAAATGGCCTTGTGGTGCAGACAAAGAAAGCACACACTGTTGGAAAAGCCTAATGGATTTCTTGCTTCAAAGAGGAAAAGTGAAACCATCTGCCTGTGACAAAGCTGCATGTCATTTTGTGAATTTTATTTTCTTTCTCCTTTTGGTCAAAAATTCTGTGTTATATATGACTGGTAGACAATGACAGAAAGCAACCGCAGGTCCAACTAACTGTGTGCAACTCTGCACCAGCTACCATGGATTAGGCCTGGGTCCTCAAGCATGAAGTGTGTGCAAACCGGAAAATGATGTGTCTGAATCGCTGCAAAGCATTTTAAATATACATACTCAAGTCACAGCAGAATGATGGACAAAATAACTCATTTGAAAATTCCTAGAAATAGCACAGCATTCTAAAACAGTCTCATTTCTCCATTATTGGGATATAATTGTTTTCATAATCAATTGGATGTATTTTTGGCAGGTTTGGGGGGGTGATCCTTAGTTAAATGTTACTATTCGGGTCATCTCCTGGGTACATAAACTTTAGTGTGGAAGATAATCCAGGGTAGAGCTTTGATTCCAGGTTAACATCTGCTTTAATACATACATTGCTGACCAAAACCATGAAATAGCATCTCTTTGGATCTTAAGATCTACTTACTTAACATCTCTGAAATTCATCTTGCTTTCTGTAAAAGGAACAATTCTTGGAAAAATAATAAGAACAAACCTATGTTTTTCAGAGAGCTATACTTGATGAGATGTGTAATTTCCATGAATATTTCATATATTACAGAAGGCACTATTTGGAGAAATGAAGGCATGAAACATTACAAACATTAGACATCCCACTTTCTCAAAGTTTTAGTAATTATTTTAAATCACCTGGACTTAGAGTATAGATTATTCAAATTTAGATGACATTCATAACTAATTAAGATTTAAATGCTAAGTTGAACACTGGAAAAAATACAATATCCCTTCCCAACAAAGAGTTCCAGTAGAAAATTATTAATAAATGTTTAAACAATTCACAGTTGTATAAGACTTAATTGAATAAAAATCAACACAACATTTCCAAAAATTGAAAGTGAATTGAGCTTCATAACACGAGTCTATAATCACAGCTACTCAGGAAATGGGAATAGGAGCTACACAGTTCAAGTAGCTTAGGCTACTGAGTGGATTCAGGTTGGGATGGACAGGTTAATGAAAACCTCTCACAAAGACTAACATGAGGGCTGAGAGTGTAACTTGGTGGTAGAGTGCTTGCTTAGGATGAGAAAACCTCTAGGTTCAATCCTTATCAACATCAAATAATAATGATAAGAGAATTCTGAGAAGTAGTAAATCTGAAAACAAATGCTAGACAGAAAACAGGAATGCTCTTATTTTTAATTAAAATATAAATAAAAATTGAAAGAGGACTTCTGTCAATTTTGGAATCATTTTATTTCTCTGTTCCATGGATCCTCTAGGGCCATGGCATCCTTCTTACCCACAGATCAAAGTCTTACCCAGCCATCATTAGAGAAGCTTCCTCTTGCAGTATATGAAAACTAACACAGAGACTCACAATTGGACAATGTACAGAGAATAAGATTTGGGAGGACTCAGGCCTAAAGTAGATGTCTTCCTCCAACCCTACTTCTTAAGATTCAAGGAACTATGCTGGAGAGGGGTCAAAAATATTGTAAGGGCCAGAAGGGATGGATGACAGCAAAGACAGAGACAAATCCATGAACTCACAAAGACTGTGACAACAAGTATACGGCCAAATAGATTCACAGCAACAAGAGGAGGAAGTAGACACAAACTCCCATCACTAACCAAGATGCTATCCAAAACTGAAAGTTACTTCCAAAGGAAAATTTCATTTTCTCCAATGAAATCTTACTGGATACGCAAATCACTTAAGATCAGTTCCCATGCCAAGCAATAGATGGATGGCATAAAAGGAACTCAATAATTTTGGGAGGCATTGAAAAATGTGGTTTTTCCTTATTTATTATGTTTTATATATATTATTCACCCACTCACCTCCACCTTATATATTCCCTAGTATCCCCCTTCTGTGGGGTAACCAGTCTCTACACGATTAGGTGATCCTCTCCTATTGAGGCCAGAGAAGACAATTCTCTGCTTCATATGTACTTGGGGGCCATATACCAGCTCATGTATGTTCTTTGATTGGTGGCCTAGTCTCTGGAAGCTCTGAGGGGTCTGAATTAGTTGATATTGTTGTTCTTCCTACAGGGTCTTCATCCCCTTCAGCTCCTTCAATCCTTCTAATTCTCCCATATGGATGCTTGACCTTAGTCTAGTGGTTGGCTGTAAGTATCTGCATCTGTCTCAGTCAGATGCTGGTAGAGCCTCCCAGAGAATAGCCATGCTAGGCTATCTGAAACCACAAAAGGCAACAGTAAAAGTGTCAGCATTTAGTGCCTGCATGTGGGATGGATCCCAAGGTTTGGCTGGATGCTCTGTTCTTCAGTCTCTGCTCCATTGAGTAATAGGGACAACCACCCATCTTGTAAATTTTTGACCCAGAATTGTTCCTGTCTAAAGGAAATTCAGGAACTGTTTTGTTTGTTTGTTTGTATGTTTGTTTTTTGTTTTAGTTAGGAGGAGAGAAAGGTGAATTAGAGTTATATAGATGGGCATCAGGAAGACATGGAAGAAAATGGGGAAGGAGTAACCATGATCTAAATACATTGTATGAAACAATAATTCCTTTTAAGAAAAAAAAAATAGACGACTTGAGTTAGGGAATAGTGTGGAATTATTTATACTAAGAAAAAATCCTGATGAAAAAAATAGCATAAAATTTGTGATGGTTTGGAGAGCATATTTGGAGTGTTTCTATCATGTTCTTTAACAACTGTGACGAAAGCTTTCATTCATAATATCAAAGTTGAAGATTTTAAGTTTTTCCTGGTACTGCTTTATCTAATGTTTTATTGGCACTCACTTATTCTCTTGACCAGACACTATTTCTTTTTCTTTTTTTTTTAAGATATTTTCTTTATTGACATGTAAATTTCTCCTTTCCCAGTTTCCCCTCCAAAAAACGAACAAAGAAACAAACAAAAACAACAAGAACAAACCCCTGTTGCCTCCCCCCTCCCCATGCCTACCACTCCACCCTCTCCCAATTCTTGGCCCTGGCATTCTCTTATACTGGGGCACAGAACCATCACAGGGCCGAGGTCCTCTCCTCCTATTGATGATCGAGTTTGCAATCCTCTACTATACACGTACTGACAGAACAATCAGACCCACGATGTGCAGTCCTTGGTTGGTGGTTGAGACCCTGGGAGCTCTAAGAATGCTAGTTAGTTCATATTGTTGTTCGTCCTAAAGGGCTGCAAACCCTTCAGCTCCATAGGTCCTTTCTCTAACTCCATCATTGGGGACTGTGTACTCAGTTCAATGGATGGCTGTGAGCCTCTATATCTGTATTAGTCAGGTACT
>NW_022196900.1:37856035-37856728 GCF_008632895.1 Mastomys coucha | reverse complement strand
CATGTTTGTTCTTTTGTGATTGGGTTACCTCACTCAGGATGATATTCTCCAGATCCATCCATTTCACTGAGAATTTCATAAATTCATTGTTTTTAATAGCTGAGTAGTACTCCTTTGTGTAGATGTACCACAATTTCGGTATCTACTCCTCTGCTGAGGGACATCTGGGTTGTTTCCAGGTTCTGGCTATTATAAATAAGGCTGCTATGAACATGGTGGAGCATGTGTCCTTATTACATGTTGGAGCATCTTTTGGGTATATGCCCAGGAGTGGTATAGCTGGGTCCTCCAGTAGAACTATGTCCAATTTCCAGAGGAACCGCTAAACTGATTTCCAGAGTGGTTGTACTAGTTTGCAATCCTACCAGCAATGAAGTAATGTTGCTCTTTCTCCACAACCTCTCCAGCATTTGCTGTCCCCTGAGTCTTTTATCCTAGCCAATCTGACTAGTGTGAGGTGGAATCTCAGAGTTATTTTGATTTGCATTTCCCTGATGAATAAGGATGGTGAACATTTCTTTAGGTGCTTCTCAGCCATTTGGTGTTCATCAATTGAAAATTCTTTGTTTAGCTCTGTACCCCATTTTTTAAATAGGGTTCTTTGGTTCTCTGGAGTCTAACTTCCTGAGTTCTTTGTATACCTTGGATATTAGCCCTCTATCAGATAAAGGGTTGGTAAAGATCTTTTCCCAA
>NW_022196900.1:37807888-37855565 GCF_008632895.1 Mastomys coucha | reverse complement strand
CTCTGTAGTACAGCTTAAGGTCCGGGATTGTGATTCCACCAGAGGTTCCTTTATTGTTGACAATAGTTCTGGCTATCAACCAGATGCTATTTTTACATTGTAAGAAATAAGATGTAATTTTCAATCAAATTCAAATATCAATATCTGGCAACTGTGATATGTGAAAACTACAAGTTTTGTAGTTAAGACTTTAAGTTTCAGGTATGTATGATTAGGTGCAAGAATAGTATGTTCTTGTTTTATTAGATAGAGAACTATTGGATTAAGTATATAGACAAAGTATGGCATGCAGTTTTTAAAGCAGCTAGAAAAAAAAGTTTTGTCATTGTTCGTGAGCCATCAGTATTCAGCTCAGTAACTTTATTCCTTATTTGTGCAGTAAAAGAAATGTAGGCTGTCTTTATGAAGGCTCAAAGAAGTGATTTCTATGTTTAAATTATGCGAGGCAAAGTGCATTAGGTATGTCTGTGCCTTCTGCTATTTATTTTTATATTTTATTGCTCCCAGGGTATACTGTGTTATGAAGTAGGATTTATAATTTACTTTTAAGAAATTTTATTTCCAAAAAGCTATCAGTTATATAGTTTTAATTAAGAGAAAAGTGAAAAATGTAATAAAAATAGAAAATTTATTCAATGAGACCCTCTTCAAATAAAAAGAGAATAAGATTATGGACATGAAGACTGAGAGAAAAATATTTTCAAATTTTGTCACAGTACTTATGGATCTGACACAGTCTAACTTGTTATTAGTCTTTTAATAATGTGTAATAATAACCTCATTCCCAGGTGCCTTAATATCATAATTAAAAAAGTTTGGTATTGACAACTAGTATTTAAGTGAGACATTGTGTTAAGAGATGAGAACTGTTTTCCTTTGCATTAGACAGACTCACACTTTATAACCTGAGTCCTTATGTCAGTGTCATTTAGTTGAGATTTTGACAGAAGTGGAACAGTTGAATTTTTGCTGAAGTTTCACATTGTTTTTGTGGCACTCAACCTTCTTACACACACAGCATATCAGGATACTTGCTTTATTCACTAGCACAGATTGACTTCATATGGTAGATTCCTATGCCAATTTAGCAAAATATTGCTTCCCTGGAGACAATCTAAGGATAACATTCATTTATTTGCTGCACTAAAGCTTCAAGATAAAGAGATTCTGTTTCTGCTGTCCTTTCTTGATATATTCATTCGAGGGGCAAGAAAACGCTTACAGAGTAATGACAAGGAACCTGTTTCACTGTGTCTTTCATTTCCGTATTATCTCAGAATTAAAAGACATATGGGGGTAATCCAAAAATAGGCCTGAGGTCAGGCTTCAAAATGAGAAAGTTGAGATGGCATGACTCAGAAGTCCCAAGATTAAAGCTGTAAAACCTTTGGGAGACATAAGTTGACTAGATTGTCAGGAAAAACAGTGTAAAATATTCTGAAATGGCTACTTTACAACTCTCTTATCGAAAACTGTCTGTATAAGATCTGTAATATTACAAATGATCCATAAAAAAGCAAATGGATAGTGTCTGCTAGAATGCAGTTGATTATTGCCCTGTGGACAGAGCAGTCGTCCATCTTTCTTGAATTCATCTCAGTATTTTTACTGCTGAGATAAGCACAGTTTCTAGAAATCCCTTGATCTCACTGTGACATCAATCACTATCAATTAATCAGTTACATATGTTGACATAAGATTATTTTAGGGTTGCATGAGAGGAGTGATTTTGTTACTCAAATCTGTGGAGAGTATTTATAATGAGTCTAATATTCTAGTATGCATTATAATCCCATGGAGAATGTGATGTAATGTACCTCACTTGGCTCTACTTCCAGAGGTTATGATTCAATATTCCTGGAAGGAAACCAAGAATTTACTCTTCTAGCAAGTTCCAGATAGTAACTCTGCTGCAGGTTCAGAAACCATATGGCTGGATTCTGTGGTAGAAATTGTAGTCACTGAAGCTAATCATGTCACAAATCCTTCCATTTTAGATCAGTAGAAAGATTTTAAGTCTAGGAATTAATCTGCAATCTTACACATCTTTTCAGCTCTCTATGAGAAAGGAAGTAAATAGTATTCTAGCTTTTCCTATTTAGATGCTTAATCAGTCTCCTAACTCTCCCGATTTTGCATTAAAAATTGTGGCATTCTCTATCAAGTGACATAGTAGGGAATAGACAGGAATCATAGAAGACAAAATAAGATTCACACTAGACTAATTATGTATCTAATTACTCTAGGGTGTGAACTCAGCCTTCAGAGCAATGTCATTTGAGCTGAGGAAAACACTACTAGACAATTACAGGATGTGTGTAAAGTAAATGGAGAGAGAGATAGAAGAAGAAAGTAGATGCTGAGCAATGTAATCTGAGAAAAACATAAGTGGTAGCCTGCTTCCCTAAGCACCAGTATTCTGTGCATAATAGGCTCTTCCCATTCTAATTCATACGGTTAACTTAACTCATAGCAATAAGCAGTATATTTGTCTTCTTTCCTCTTTCCTGTTACAGGGTATGCATTATCTTTCCCTATTGTGTCTATAGGATTCTGTATGCATGCTTACTTTAAGAAAGGAGGGTAACACTCTAGAGTATTAAACTGAATAATTATCTTTTTATTAATACAAAAGCAAAATTTATAGCCATGGTTGGATATTATATATACCTGACCCAAAGGTGTGAGTATAGTTTTCCTTCTGTATCTTTACATTCGATGAAAGGAAATGGGAAGAACAGCAAGATCTTTTGCCAGTATGCTCATAGTGGAAAAAAACATATATAGAACTTTCAAGTACTTTAAAGCCTTTTGTGAACTCATGAAACATAAGGTAAATTAAATCTAATTTGCATGCGATTTGTCATGTATTTAGAGGTTGGTGGCAATTAAGAATTGCAATTTGCTTTTAACACTGTATTTCTCTTTTATGTACATTAAAAACATAATATACTTCTAGGAATCTATGAGACTACAATGTTGCCCTCTAGTGGACAAAATGAAAACTTAAGGTTGTACATCATATTTCTGTAAGGTTTTCAAAATTTTATATATACAATTTGACCCACATTTAATATAAATAGAAGCTTAGTAATGCTACTTTGCAGTGAGGAGAGGATTATTTGTTAATTTCAGGGATTACATTGTCCCATTATGAATGGGACAATACCGTACAACAGATTTGCATTACAAAAATAGGCCTCTTCGTCCTGAATTCTGTTCTTTATTTCTCTTTCCTTTTCCATTCCATTCTCTTTTAAGCCACATTTTCTCAATTTCTCATCTTACATG
Source organism: Mastomys coucha (assembly GCF_008632895.1). Classification (NCBI taxonomy): domain Eukaryota; kingdom Metazoa; phylum Chordata; class Mammalia; order Rodentia; family Muridae; genus Mastomys; species Mastomys coucha. The sequence goes on along the minus strand of NW_022196900.1, from coordinate 37,852,274 downwards.
ACCATAATATTTGAACTTGAATACTGAGAATGTAATTTATTGTGTTATTGTGGCCAATTTTAAAGGTGTGACAGAGTTCTTTTTCTGTGGCTTGGAAGCTATTTAACAACAAACTTACAGCCATACCTCTTCATGGTCTGGAATATTGGATATCTGAGAAACGGCATATCAAAAAATCTCACATAAAAATTCATAAATTCTTTTAACTCTTGAATACTCAAAGCATGAGGAATAAAAACATGTGCAATATTATATATATATATATATATATATATATATATGTAGATAGATTCTTTTTCTGAATGGGAGTGATATTCTGTTTGCCTTTGATGTTCTTAATTTCACAGTAGTAAATCATGCAGTATTTGGACTTTCCTAAAGTAATTTTAATATAACAAATACAAAAATATACAGAACTTCAGAATGTTTAATCATAACAATTTTTTATCCTCATTTATGATGTTATACTGATGAGCAAAACAAAAGTAAATAAAACACAAAGGCTTTAAAAGCTATTCAAATATTAGCACTTGATTTTTCTGCCAGATAATGTAATACCCCATGAATAAAGCCTATTTTTTTTTCTCGAATCTTTGTTATAAACCATGTTGAGCCTTACAAGAAACAATCCATCCCCTTAAGTGGCTTAAGACTTTACATATTATGACATAGTGCTTCAATCAAATTTATTTTCTTGTGTGAGGGATTATCCCCAATAGATATCCACAATTTTAACTCTAGACTTTCAAGAGTCCATGCAGTCATGGGCCTCTGAAATTTTTCTAAGATTGGTAGAAGTTTTTCATCAGTTCTCCAGCATAGACATCCAGAGAGCCAGCAGGCTGCTGAGCATGATCATGTGTAAAGTCTTTTTAACCTCACCATCTATTCAACTCTAGCTCACTCTTGAGACTCAATTAGTACTTAGGATTCTTGTAATTGGATTTACTGTTTGGAGCCAGTGTACCTTGCAAGGAAAACTAGGTTGAAATATTCATTTCCAATCATTTCCTCCTACCAACTAACAAGGAATTTTCTTGAATTTAACTGAATATGTACATATCTGTTAAAGGTAAATGAATCTGATTTATAAGATATTATCTTGTACTCTAACTTCATTCAGACACAGGAATAGGAGTATCAATAGACTTTAGGGAGAAAGGTATATGTTGTTCCGTGCAAGCACTTTAATTTCAAGCAACATAAATAAACAAAAATGATCTAGATCCAAAATCAATTGGACCCTGGAATAGCTACAGACTGAACGTTTGGGTTCAGAAATGATACCCAATAGCCACAGACACTGAAGTTTAGCAAGAATGTTGGTACTGGAAATGGTGGACTTCTCCAAAGCTCAACCTGGTAACTATCCTAAGAATCCTGGGCTATAGAAATGTTTCAGATTCCTCCCAGAGATTAGGGCCACATTGCATTAAACACATTGCATTAAACATGTTGTCTAGTCAACATGGTGAGGAAGACAGCAGGCCCTATACTAAAGAGATTGATGGAAATCTATCTTTGGAAATGTGATTTTAAAAAATAGAATGTCATCAGAAGAAACACAGTGATGAGTACTCTAAACTGTAAATGTTCATTAGCTTTCTGCTTCCCATTTCTCAGCATTATAGGTATATCAATGTATACAATTTTTAAAAGCAGCAGAGTTCAACTAAAAGCCCTAATGTTCTGTATTACCCCAAATAAATTTTCAATGGAAAATAGGCTTCCAATATTACAGCAACTGTAGACTAGAATAATTATTAAAATCTTGAGTTTGTTGTTGTTGTTGTTGTTTTTGTTTTTTTGGTTTTGGTTTTTTGTTTTAGTTGTTTGTTTGGTTGTTTGGTTGTTTTTTTGAAACAGGGTTTCTCTGTGTAGCCCTGGCTGTCCAGGAACTCACTCTGTAGATCAGTCTGGCCTCGAACTCAGAAATCTGCCTGCCTCTACCTCCCAAGTGCTGGGATTAAAGGCGTGAACCACCACTGCCCGGCTAAAATCTTGAACTGTTCTACTAATTTTTGTTGTTTTATTTATAAAAAGCAATTTATAAAGAATACTTGAATGTTTAAGAAATAACTAACATCAGAGCTACCTTTAAATAACATCATTCATTTCAAAGTTCTGAAATATTGTTCACAAGTATATTATAGAGTATCTTAGGATGGTCATTGTTTTCAAAAATATATTTGACCATTACTTTATTATTATTGCATATAATGTTCAATGTCTATGTCAGCGTTAAGTATAAGAACCAGAGAAACCTAAATACATAACCAAATGTTTTGATCCTGAGTGAATCAAAGATTTAACAGGTACAGATGTAATTGTCTTCAACATACATGAACATTATTATACACTTTGCTGTTGATTCTCTGAGGCTGAACTATGAGCATTTGTGGTTCACAAGAGTAAGTTTTATAAGCTAACTTTATATCTTTGTACTAATTTCAGGGCTTTGAGCTGTATGCAACTGAAAGCCCAGATTGTAAAATATGAAATCCAGAGGACTACTAAATCAGTAAGATAAGATTAGAATTGTGTCCCATGGAAATGACATATTGACATTGGGACCCCTACTGCCTCAGAATTTGGCCTTATTTGAATATGATGTTTTTATTTTAGAGTTAATCAATCTAAAATAAGATAATGAAATAAGTGTGTATTCTAATCCAAGAATGAATATTTTTCTTCTCTAAAAGAACAAGAAATGTTGGTGTGAAATAAACAAGATAGGGTGTGATAGGGTGATAAGTCAAACATTTAAAGGAAAAAAAGCAGTGAAGAATACCAGACGCTACCACTAACAAGCCTGTCTGTGTGTTGGGTGTAGAGGATTGAAAGAGATTAAAGGAGACATATCCTATATAAACTTGACATGACCATGGCCTTGAATTTTAATTTCTCTCATCCACAACATGAGACATTAACATTTTTACTGTTTTGAGCCCGTTGTTATTCAATCTTAAGCAAATATGTAAGTGGTATCTAAACACTGAGACTAGAGACCTGTGGCCATTTCTCTGACCCTTTTGGTATATCACCATTAACTCTAAGGCTGCCCATATGTAGTCACAAGATAATCTCTAAAACAGTTCCTCTTCTAAAAAAAAATGTTTTGTTTGGTTTCGTTTGGTTTTGTTTTTTTCCTTGTAAGAGTGGTATAACAAGAATATCCATTTATTGACCAAGTGTATGACACTACTGCACCTTTGGAATTAAGTGATGACTGGTATAAGTCTCAGACTCTGTGACACTACTGGTAAATGTGGAGAGGGTGGAGAGACTGATAATAATATCTTAGGTTTATTATAACATCTGGAGTATGTTCAACATCTAGAATTAAATGTGTTTTAGAGGGAGTAGGCTGTACCTGAGAAGCTCAATGTTTATTTTAGGAAGAAAGATCTATGTATGCTTGCTTATGTGTAGAAAGAGTAATGAACATCAGATATGCATTCTGTCCCTTCCTTTCTAATATACAAACACTATAATATGTACACATTATTACTAAATGTGTTTTACACTATGGAGGGTCATCCATAAGCATTTATAGGCAGTATAAATATCTAGGCAGTCTGAGGTCTCTTTAAAAGCTCTGAGCATGATCTCTAAATAAATCTTGCTTCTAAGAAGTCCTCCAACTTGAGCTCTAAGATCACTGAGCAGGTGTCAAACATTGCTCTTAAGGCAATGGTCAGATCAGTTTCCAACTTCAGATTGTATGTCTTTCAAAGGTAAAAGAATAAAGGTAATGCATTCTTAAATATTCATTGAGAAAATCCCTCCATTGCTGTCCTTTAGGAGTGAGTTTGCTCAGAGGTCCACTCTTATCGAATATCTGAACAAAACTGCTGCTACTGTCGAGCTAGGGTTTCTCCTATTGATTGATGTCTAGCTTTCCATCTCTTGGTTTTCATGTCCTACATTAGAAGTTTTTGGACAATGTCTTCCATGGGCCCTGTTTGTTTGTTTCTCTCTCTTTCTCTATTTCTTTTTTCTTTCTTTCTTTCTTTCTTTCTTTCTTTCTTTCTGTCTGTCTGTCTGTCTTTCTTTTCTTTTTCTTTTTAAATCTTTAATATATGTATGTATAGTCATTATCCCCATCCAAGTCTGCCATCTGACAGCTCCTCATTCCATTCCTCCTCCACCATCTACAAGAGGATGTCCCCACCTCCAAATCCCCCATCCCATCCTAACTCACCTCACCCCATCAGGCCTCCCCACTCCTTAGAACCTCAAGTCTCTTGAAGTTAAGGCCCTTGCTTCTCAAAAGACTCTGAGACATTGCTGAGTGAATTCAATAATAGCTTACATGATCCTAAATAGTTAATCTGCTTACATAAGAACTTAACTGATAGCCTGTATATAGTCATATGCAGAAAAGATGTTACTGATAAATCCCATTTGGAGCATTCAGTATAAAAGGACACTTTGGGGGCCAATATTCTGCACTTCTGTACTTCTCTGGATGACTAGGACTCTTGGGAAGACACAAGTATTTCTTTTTGGATGTGAACACTCTTCAAAGATAGATAATAACTTTTGTTCCTCAAATCCTGTACAGAATCTGAGCTGATTTCATAATGCCTCTAGTTATTTTAATTTGTGTTTAAAATCTGATTAATATTTTTGTAAACATTAAAATACCAGGAAATACTAACAGAAAGGTTTGGTTTATAAGCTTTTGAAAATAAAATGAAAAGATAACGGATAAGACAATTTTGGCCAGTAAGCTCTCTCCAGAAGCTGAGGAAAGAGATTACCTTAAAAAGCAGCTCCATTTTCTTAAATATTTCTGTGCCTTAGGCTTTCAGGTAGTCAGATTCTATAATAAAATACCTATATTTAGTCAATAATAATTCAATAAGAACTTTACAATGGACATAGATTACAGTATAGAACACACATTAGACAATTATTTATCCATGTTTATGTGACCTACATATAAACAAGCATACATAGATCAGTTCTACTATGCTATTGTGTACATCAGATATTTATAATAATATAAAATCTATAGAGTGATGCTAGCCAGTTGGGTCAAATCTATGAATCTGGTAGTCTCCCCATTCCAATAACATGGAAAATGAATGAGAGTAATTGCCATAGGAACACATTTCTTACATTTCTTGTTTACATTTGTGACTTAATAGGTCTGTCACTTAAAGACAGCTAATTCAAATCACTAAGTCTCACTCTTCTCATCCACATGCCAAAGTAAAATAGCATTAACTTCACTAAAGCATACATGGAAAAGCAAGCTTAGAAGAAAGCTTTGGGAAAACTAAGGTATTAGCAAGTATATAATTAATAATTAACATGTGCACATCTGTAAATGTCAATTTTAGTCCAGTAGAACCACATTAATGTAGCTGGAGTGAAAGAATGCTTCAATAGACAGAGAAAGTGGCAAATCACCCAGAACATGATGCTGGTACCATGGGTTAGCTGGCTTAAAAACTCAACATCTGTCTTGCTCTGGAAGTGAAGAAGGTCAAGATGATCCAGGCACCATTTAGTTTCTGGAAATGACACAACCCCTACTGCAACCTCATATGGCAATAAACAAGAGCCCATGCTTCTCTTCTCTTCTTGTATTGATATTAATGGCATCATGCTAGCATAGCCCTCATGATTTCCTCTAAATATTATCACTTTTATAATTCTACCATTAATAACAATGGATGTTAGGGATCCAGAGTTTGGAATCCAAGGACTGCACCATCAAGGACTGCACCATCAAAGACTCCACCATTATCTAGAAACCATACAGTGTTTGTCATATCTGATATCTGTTTTGCTCAGAAAATATTTTATGCATTCTTACGTATGTTCATGTGTGTTCATTCATTCGTGTGTGTGTGTGTGTGCGTGTGTGCGTGTGTGCGTGCGTGCGTGCGTGCGTGTGTGTGTGTGTGTGTGTGTGTGTGTGTGTGTGTGTGTGACTCATGGGCTTTATGCAAAATGCATAATTAAATAACTTATACATACTTATTTAGAAACACACACATGTATTATTAAAATGTAGTGTAAAATCAAAGTACATTCTTTTGGGTTCATGTTGAATATCTAATGTGTCAGCTGGTACATCACAAATGCTAAATGTATGCTTTCTAGATGAAGAGCTGTGTGGACAGAAGGAGAGGGAGAAATGAAGAGAGAGCATAGGTAGTTGAGTTAATAGTCTTTAAAGGAAGGAAGAATTCGGGTGGAATGTAGGAGTTGGTGGTATTCCATTAGGAAGAGCAGACTTAGGGGGAGAAACATCTGTTCTTGAGCCTGGATCTTTTTAACTTAGTCTTCGTGCCTATTTTTTTAGGAGTAGGTAATAACTACCCTTTTTTGAAGATTAAATCACATAATGTATGAAAAATACCTAATTTCCCAGTACCTGGAATATAATCACTTCTCCATGAGTGTCAGCAACAGTTTTTTTGTTTGTTTGTTGTTTTGTTTTTTTAACATATGCTGGCCTGATTTTACCTTTAAATGCAGAATTTCAGTGCTTTTCAAGTTACAGTGGAACAGATGATTCGAAGGTGGAGAATGACATAGTTCCAACTCCTAGCACATCTCCCTCCTGCGCTGCTGCTTTGCGGAGTTCACCACTGAGCAGATGCCTTTTTTTAACCTTGTTGTTTGAATGAGCTCATCTTTTGAGAAAGTTTTCTTGCATTCCTCTGCCATACTGCCAGTTTCCAAACCAGGCAGATCACAGACTGTAGTGCAATCCCATCAGAATGTGATTGTGCTCTGTACGTCACAGTAATTAGTAAGGTAAAATGTTGGCCGTTGTAGTATACCATTAAATAATATATGATTTTGATAATTAAGATATATTTGTGCTTCTTATGAATTTAAAAAAAACTTTGAAAGAATACCTAAATTAATAATAATGCATTAGGGATGGCAAAATGTTTACTGAGGAAATAACAAAACACTGGATGCTCACATGAGGAAGTTTCCTTTGACACATGTAGAGGATGTTTCTTGTACCAATGACATTTTGGAGGGAAAATAAATTACACTATGACTAACAACTGTAGAATATGTATTACTGGCTATAAGTGATCTCACATGGAAAGAGGGTGGGTTCTGCTTACCGGTTTTAATACTTTCAAGGAACTAATAGAGAACAATCATTGCCAAATTACATCCAAGCATTCCTCAACAAAACACACTTCTGTGACAATTCCTTTCTTGTTCTTCCCTACCATAGCAAATGAACTCATTGCTTAAAAATAACAATGATTTCACTCCATGCTTATAGAAAATAGTGTGTTAGGTACACAGAACTCAGTGGCATCTGAATTTTTTCAGTGTTATGTGGGTGTTAAATCTGCTGTGAGAACATAGCAACTTTTTAAAAAATTATTATGCCTAAGGTACACGTGCCTTGGAAAGGAGTAGTGTATATTTCACATGGACTTAGGAAGTTTTAATAATTATGAAAAAGAAGAATTACATTAACTTTACTGTTACACAGAGTTTAAATACAAAATTAGTATTTGACTTTCTGTGATTTTCTAATTAAGGCTTATCTAGAGTACCTTCCTTCTGTATTGCACTATTTTGGATCCCAAAAGATTTAGCTGTGTTACTGTAGATGCTTTAATAACATTAAGAATGAAAGGCACAACAAAATCTGTCAAGAATATACAGTAAGAGGATTCCGTGGTACTTATTTTCTTTTGTTTTATTACATCACCATTCTATTATTTCCTTATTCGTAACATTAGTTATTAGAACATTTGCTTCTAGCTTGGTTTACTATATGAAAACACTTATCTTTAATGTGCCCAAACACGCCAATGTTCTTAGGTGTGGCATTGCTTGCTTCTCTTCTGACCTTTACACTCTTTCAGAGGGAACCAGCTCATGCTACAATCTTCTCAAACTTTCCCTGGGGCTTTGCAACAGATACATTTCTTAAGATATAATGGGTTAGTCAGAGCTCCTTTCCTTGCAGTTATATTATATTAAAAAAGCAAATATGCACATGAAATGTGGTGTTATGGGGGTTATGATCTAACTGTGTCAGTGCGAAAAGAAAGGACTACCTTTGAGAAAGTCATGCACAAGCAGATGAAACGTGACTAACTGGTTCACTCCAGAGGAATCGTTAAGTGTAAATATTGTGTTCCTTTAAGTAAATACACAGGCTTGCTGTAAATGCCCCCGCCTTACAGCATGAAGTTGTTGCTGGAGTGTTAAAGTGTTTACAAGTAGCAACACTAGACATATTCACACACACACAGAGAGAGAGAGAGAGAGAGAGAGAGAGAGAGAGAGAGAGAGAGAGAGAGAGAGAGAGGAAAGAGAGAGGGGAGGGATAAAGAGACTTTACATAAAATCTATTGTACATGAGGTAGGTCCTCCCTACCCTATTAATAGTATCTTGGGGATCTCTCTAGAGCTACAGGCATTCTGTGAAAACATAGCGTGGCCCCTGAACACTGTAGAGTTGCTAGTCCTTCACTTTAAAATGTTTTTCTTATAAAAATGTTAGCACTGACCCTGGAGTTTCTGCAGCATTACGTCACCTGGCATATTACAAAAGGGAAGAGCCCAACTAAAAGTGGAAAGCAGAGCAGATGCGAAGCATGCGCTGAACTCCCATGTAGGACAGCAACTTCGCTTTTGTCATTCTTCTTCCCCCAGGGAAGCAGTCTTCTTTTAATCCAGTTCAGACTGTTCTAAGGCAGAGACTATTTCTGAAAGTGTTGAACATGCAGAGCCAAACTTTCTAAGTATGGTGTACAGGAGGCAGGAAAAACATGATGTATTCTTAAAACCCAGGAAAAAGGAGGAGGCCATACTAGGTGATTGCAAAGAGGCCTCCCAGGCCTTGTTCCATGGTGCTCCCCACACACCTGGGGGAGTGGTGTGATGTGACTCTCCTTGCCACTGACATCACCACTTTCTCTTCTGATCTTTACTTTTCTTAAGTCTACCATGCTACTTTTATATGCTCTTCAAACTTTTTCTCAGACTTGTTCTTGCCTCTTCTGTTAAGGATCAGAGCTCACAGCTGCCCTTTAACCTCATGGAAGATCTTCTCTGTGGTCACTCAAAAGTATCCTAGCTGATCATCTCTCGATCAAATTTCTGGCTCTTTACTTACATAGACTCCCATTAAAAAATCAGGTTGGAGATGTTTTCTTTAATACAATCTGTTCGCCTTTAAGTGAAAGACACTCTTGGAGATAGAACTCACTTGCAGGGGGTGTGATAATTAATGTGAGTTCTTTTGCTCCTAAGGACAAAGATCTGAGTTGTAAGAGGGTTCCACATATGAACTGAAGATTTTTAGAAACTCCTTTCTTGCCCCTATAAAGTTTGATAGTCTAATTCCTGCCCTCCTATGGAAAAATTTCCACATGTTCTCAGTGCTATTTAATGGTGAGGATTAATGCAGCTGACACATATTAATTGGGAACCAAGCAATACAAGACTTGACATATGAAGTTAAACTGGAAATAAAACAGAATCAATGAAGAGACAAGCAAGAATAAAGCTGGACCAACTTCATCTTATGTAAAGACCAGGCAAGATCCAGACGTCAAGGTGGCATGAGAAGCAGCCCAAACAACTGTATATTCAAGATAGCAAACTGACAAGGAGCAGAACACTGACTAGACCTGTCAGAGACTGGAGAATCAAGAGTTCTTTTTGGCTAGAAGCATGAAGAGTGCAAGAGCATAAGAAGAAAGACCAGAAATTTAAAATAAATAGCTCAAAGAACAAGAGGGCTGAGGCTAAAAGGAACGTAAAACAAAGGTCAAAAGCCAGTACACAGCAACTGAGTAGAAAATACAGTGGAAAAAAAAAAAGCTGTCAATGGTCTCCCTCACAGAAAGCTTTCATATTCTTTGTAGCAAAGAATTGAAGGCTAGATTTAAGTGTAGAGATAACACACAGCTTGCAGGCAGCTAATGCTTCACTTGGAAACTGGGAATTCCACCTGGCTGTGATGGGAACCATCAGAAATGAAGATAGGTTGGCAGTTCTGCTGAGAAGGCATGCCGTAATTACGATATGGGGTGGTGGTAAAGAGGTAACATTTCTCTGCTAGGCTTTGTAACTGTCTTAGTCCATTTGACCTTGCTTTTAAGAATTATGAGCTCAGGAGAAATCTTGTGAAGGTGGTAGGCTGTGGTTAAATAAAGTGAACAGAATTGCCTGTGGGCACTCAGATGTCATATCTGGTTCTTAGAGTCAAATAAACAGGTTAATGATGTGGGAATGAATGTAAGTTTCCCAATGTAACCATCTGTGCTTACAGCACAGTGACTTACACATGGGTGTCCCTGCATTTCGTTCTCGTCTCCAGACACTGTAACTGTGTCCTTTGATATCCACCCTTACTTTTTAGTTTGTAGTCAACAAATACTCAGACTTTATTTGTGCTGGTTCATAAGGAACATTTTTTTTACTAAGCAGAGCAACGGGAGATTGATATCTAGGAACAATAGTACCCCATGACACTTAAAATTAAATTAAAAATGTTGTTATCTATCTACATCTAGTTTATGTAGCTACAGTTATTGCTGGGATGTGCTAAAAGAAAATGTCATATGGTAGGAGTAGTGGGATCTTAAGATTTACATATTTTCTAAGATATCCATTTGAAGGAAAGAAGATTTAACTCGCCTTCTCTATAAGCATTACCCAGAATAACAGCATCTTCTAGATGGTCTTTCACTAATTGAGCAGGGAGTGTGGGCTGCTCCCTAAATGCAATCACCACAATATCATTTCTGATAAATGATGCATATTCGATTACATTTAGTTTTCTCTTACGTAACTGCAAATAAATAAGAGGCACACTATTAAACACATTTCTCAGAAACACCAAAAAAGTACTATGAGGAATTTCTGCTTCACATTTATACCTTTCCAATTTAATTTTCAGATTAATGCAGTTAATACAATCATCTTAAAATAATCAGAAACTTTAAATATTTTCTAAATCCTAAAATGATGGGTTTTTTTTTTCTTTTCTTTTCTTTTGGTTTTTCGAGACAGGGTTTCTCTGTATAGTCCTGGCTGTTAAAATGATGGTTTTTGATGCTGTAGCTATAACAGTATTTTCTTATATTCCTTGGTGAAGTCTAACAACCTGACTACTGTAATAATTTAAATAGCAAGCAGACATGAAGCATGTGCCTACAAGTCCAGAACTGTAGATTAACTGGAGACAGGAGGAATCAAACTTTGTTGACAAAAGTGATTTTAAGGTCAGCCTGAGCTAAATAGAGTGACTAAAAATTAACAAAAATAAGTTTAAGATATTAGGATATAACTGTATTGTAACCAGAAAGACTTAAAAAAAAACCTTCTAATGTATAAAACTGGGAATCTATTACATTAGATAAAAGCATAAACATCATAAATATGTGCTTTAGCAAATGGTTTATTAGTAACAAGTGTAAACTTGTTATCTAATGATTAGCAAAAGTTCTAGCTACTAAGTACTTTTGTGCAAAATACACAATTTAGGTTATTTTGTAACAAAATTTCATATTGTGAGAAGGATCTATTCAATAGTACTGAAATGCTGATTTCTTGTACTTAGAAAAAAGGTACAATTGGCAGAGTCACATTTCCTCAATCTCACTTAACAAACCTCATAAAATAGAAACAGAAACAAAATATATAATGCACATGTAATTCTTAACCAAAAAAAAAAAAAAAAGAAAAAGAAAAAAGAAAAAAAAAATGAAGTTTCTTTTAAAATAATGAACAGCACATAAACATTTCTTGAACAACAGCACAGACTAGTGGCCACTTGTTTGCAGCAACTGTTGAAGATGTTCTGAGTTGTCTAAGGTAACTAGAAGTCACATATTTTAGTGGTAATTATGACACTCTCATACCATTAATTAATTTAATAGTAATTATCCAAGGCACTTATCGTTTTTATTTGCACATTTTTCAAGCTTCTAAGAAGTCATTTTGAAAATTATTAATGAAAAATTGCTTCAGCAGATACTTGAGTTTTATCTTGAGATGGGTATTCTGTGCATCTGTATTGCTGCTTTTGAAGTTACACTGATTCGAATCCCCAGCAAGCACTTACTTTCGTTGTTAGCACACAGAAAAGCTGACATAATACTGTGACTATATTTCATAGATGCCAACTGGCTTTTAAAAGACTATGTTGATAAATTCACTTTATGACTATCCTCTAATATTTAAATGCTAGATGTCTTGTTCTTTTTATGAGTGAGTACAATTGTTTATTTTTATCTTTTTAAATTATTTTTATTCCTTAGTCATTTTTTTCAGTCCAGTCATTATCCTGGTTTGCTATCTGATTGTTCCTCATCCCATACCTCCTCCTCTGTCTCTAAGAGGATGTCCCTACCCCCATTCACCAGACCTACCATTCTGTAGGGTCCCAAGTCTCTCCAGAGTTAGGTGCATCTTCTCTGACTGAACATAGACCAGGCAGTCCTCTGCTGTATATGTGTTGGGGTCCTCACATCAGCTGATGTATGCTGGCTGGTTGGTGGCTCAGTGTCTGAGAGCTCTTGGGGGACCAGGTTAGTTGTGACTGCTGGTCTTCCTATGGGGTCACCCTCCTCCTCAGCTTCTTCCAGATTTTCCTTAATTCAACCACAGGGGTCCCTGGTTTCTGTCCATTGGTAGGCTGTAAGTATTTGCATCTTACTTTTTCAGCTACCTGTTGGGTGTCTCAGACATCAGCCAAGCTTGACTCCTGTCTGTAACCGCACAATAGCATTAGTAATAGTGTCAGGCCTTGGTGCCTCCCATTGTGATGAATCCCAAGTTGGGCCTGTCATTTGACTTCCCTTCCCTCAGGCTCCTCTACATTTTTGTTCCTGAAATTCCTTTAGACAGGAACAAATCTGAGTCAGAGTTTTTGACAGAGTGATGGCAACCCCATCCATCCACTTGATGTCTTGTCTTTCTACTTGAGGTGGACTCTATAAATTCTCTTTCCCCAATGTAAGGCATTTCATCCAAGGTCCCTTCCTTTGAGTCCTGAGAGTCTCTCACTTTCCAGGTCTCTGGTACATTGTACAGGGTACCCCACCTCCTACCTCCTGAGGTTTCTTGTTTCCGTTCTTTCTGCTGCCCTCCAGGGCTTCAGTCCTGACCCTCTCCCCAATACTTGGTCATGTTCCTCTTTTCCCCTCCCTGTTGCTCTGCCACCCAGATCCCTCCCTCTGCCCCCTGTGATTGCTTTCCTCTCCCTCCCAAGTGGGATTGAGGCATCCTCACTTGGGCTCTAGAACCAATATAAACAATTTAAGCTATTATGAATAAGGTTTCTATGAACATAGTGGAGCATGTGTCCTTATTGCATGTTAGAGCATCTTCTGGTTATATGTCCAGGAGTGTTATAGCTGGGTCCGCTGGTAGTACTATGTCCAATTTCCTGAGGAACCACCAAACTGATTTCCAGAGTGGTTGTACCTGCTTGCAATCCCACCAGCAATAAAGGATTGTTCCTCTTTCTCCACAACATCCCCAGCATCTTCTGTCACCTGGGTTTTTGATCTTAGCCATTCTGACTGGTTTGAAGTAGAATCTCAGGGTCGTTTTTATTTTCATTTCCCTGGTGACTAAGGATGTTGAACATTTCTTTAGGTACTTCTCAGCCATTTGGTATTCCTCAGTTGAGAATTCTTTGTTTAGCTCTGTATTCCATTTTTAAGTAGGATTATCTGGAGTCTAACTTCTTGAGTTCTTTGTATCAATGGGAGGAAAGGCCCTTGGTCCTGTGAAGGTTCTATGCCCCAGTGTAGGGGAATGCCAGGGCCAGGAAGCAGGAGAGAGTGGGTTGGTGATCAGGGGAAGGGACAGGGGAATAGGTTTTTTTCCCCCAGAGGGGAAACCAGGAAAGGAGATATCATTTGAAATGTACATAAGGAAAATATCTAATAAAAAAAGAAAAAAGAAGAAAAATCCGTCAGGAAACAGCTTTAAAAAAAACAATTTAAGCAGCAATTTCTTTCCTTAATTGTCTAGTTTGAATACAATTTCAGTGGTATGTTTTACGTATTCTAATTTTCATTGTTTATTATATCCTTATTATTCAAGCATAACATATCATCTTATGAAAAGTTTCTTAGATAAATTCTTTCTTTTTGGTCTAGCACATAGAATTCTAGTATGTTATGGCTGTCTTAATAGTCAAAAGATATACTTCTACTACCTTTCTGGTCATTCCTGGGGCTAACTACTTCATTTTCATCTTAAGTGTTCTCTGAAGAGACATTAGCATTTGTATAAAAAAAATCTGATACTTTGTTCTTGTTTCACGAATTATAAAACATAGCAAGTAATCAAAAGAAAATATAATGGAAATCACCACTGCCTTATCTTGTGATAAAAATATAGCTTTTTATTGTCAATATATGCAGACGGATCATCCCAGATTGAGGAAAGCCAGTTCTTTAGTGATGTCTCCAATTTTATTTAAGATACCTCCTGAAGGTACTCATTGAATCTTATCTGGTTCCCTTATGATTTGCAACTATCCAGTTAAATCGCATCATCACATTTTTCGTCTGTGATAACATAAGACATTATGAATTGCAAATCTAAGGGGCTAAACATCTTAGAAAACGTACTCATTCATTTTGAGCAACATAATGTAGACTTGTAGAGGTCATGCATACCCTCAAGTTAATACTTGAATACATGAAGGTTCACTAGCAGGAGTAAAAACCCCTTTAGTAATTGCATTTACTATGCTCTCAGTCATTAAAGATCAAACTATCAATATGAAAAGCATTTTCAATAATCCAAGAATACTTTGAAAAAAAGAAATCATTTTCTGTGGGTCCTTCATACTAATTTTACTTGGAAGTTGCTGGTTGTGTGAAATAACCTGGAATCTAAGTCCATCAGAGAACTAGGACCAAAATGTCTGTTTTCCTGTGTATGGAAATGGAACCGCATAGGTGTACATCAACACATGAGTGAAAAACAAAAATGTTAGTACACGTGTACATGGAATTGTACTCAGCTGAACTTTTTGTCTAAAAATGTATAAAAGATAAAAAATGAAATAAAGATATTGATTGAATAGTTTGGCTTGGAGAGCTTTGCCCCCACCTATCCATCCATCCATCCATCCATCCATCCATCCATTCATCCATCCATATATATGTCTGTTTGTCTACATGTTGGTGTGTAGGGTAAATTTATATATATATGTATATAAATATATATATACATATATATATATGTGTGTGTGTGTGTGTGTGTGTGTGTAACCATCCATAAATACTTCTTGAGTTGATTGTGACAGATGGCCAGGCCTGGCCAGAGTGTGTCTGTATGAATATTTGAGTGTGTATATGTTTGTGCATATTTGCCTGTATACAAAATCTTAATTCTTTTCCTTTCCTTCCCATCTGATTTACAAAGAGTTAACCAGCTTATCCAGAGAGGATTCTGGCTGAGTTACCAGAGAAAGGAGCACCAGTAATAATTCTTTTCACTTAATTCCCTGCTGCTGAACAATATGCATTAATTGCCAGATATTAGCATGGATTTAAGAACAGCAATAAAGACTTAAGATTTTAGTGCTTAACGAAGCACAGCACAGTAAGAAAGAGTTAAGTTGTTAGTTCTTAATGAAGCACAGCACAAGTAATAAAGAGTTAAGCTTTTAGTGCTGCAGGGCAGTGGTGGTGCATGCCTTTAATCCTAGCACTTGGGAGGCAGTGCACCCCTTAAATCTCAGCACTTGGGAGGCAGAGGCAAGTGGATTTCTGAGTTGGAGGCCAGCCTGGTCTACAGAGTGAGTTCCAGGATAGCCAGAGCTATACAAAGAAACCTTGTCTTGAAACAAACAAACAAACAAAAAACAAACAAAAAAACGTTTTTAGTGCTTAATGAAACACAGAACAATAAGAAGATTAAATTTCCCTAAATCTTATCTAAGCCTAGTTAAATAATGCACAGAGATTTATAATGTTTAACAAAGCACAGAATTAAAGAGAAAAGAAGCCAGTGTTAGTTAGTTCATATTGTTTTTCGTCCTAAGGGGCTGCAAACCCCTCAGCTCCATAGGTCCTTTCTCTAACTCCTTCCATTGGGGACCATGTACTCAGTTCAATGGATGACTGTGAGCCTCTACATCTGTATTAATCAGGTACTGTCAGAGCCTCTCAGGAGATAGCTATATTTAGGCTGGCTTGTCCTTCTTTCAGTCTCTGCTCCATAGTTAATCTCTGCAACTCCTTCCGTGGGTACTTGGTTTCCCCTTTTAAGAAGGAATGAAATGTCCAGAGTTTTTTAACCATAGAAAAAGCAAGACAGTTTTTAGAATCTTTTAAATGTTATCAGCAATTGTTCCCTACAGTTAGAGAGCTAGAAGGCCATGTACCATTAGTCTTTAAAGCAACTTCCAACATTGTCTTCCACTTCAAGCCTATACCAGGCCAAGCAAGATCCCGGCAGTTTTGTTTTGAAGTTTGAAGTATATTTTAATACAATCATTTTTGCACACATTGCATCAGTCTTGTTTGTTAATGTAGAGGGAGTTATGTTTGTTTTTTTTTCTTTTGTATTTGAGACTATATATAATTTCATTGTTTCTTTCTTCCCTTTCCTCCCTGCTAACCCTGCATATATCCTTTGTTGCTCTCTTTCTAGTTCTTGGGTTCTTTATTCATTGACTTCATACAATATATTTCCAGCATACTCTTTCCCCTCCCCCAGTTCATCCCAAACTCCCATTTAACTATTTTTTGATAAGGAAGATATCATGTTGGGGTCCAAAACAACTTTGAATAATGCCCATATTAAGCATAGCGATGATCTCTTAAAAATTTAATTTCTCTTTGCTATAAGATGTCACTGAGCTTTTACAATTCTGGATAAGAATGTAGCATCACATTGTCTTGTATTAGGTTGTATGCACAGGACTAGCTTGCTCTTGCCCTTTTTCTGAGTTTATCACAACTAGAAAGAAGTTCATACATGTTCAGCATCTATGCAAGACACATACTCAGGCTTCCTGCTGTTCAATTTTCTCTCATCTGGGGAATCTCTATTTTCTCTATTTGATTATTCACAAATAACATCTTCTCCATTAAGTTCCTTCATGAGTATTAACATACTAGATGTCCTACTAATACTTCTGACACTACTTATTGCCTGAGCCTGTGGTAATGATACCAACATCAGTGCAAAATTAAAAAAATATACCCCTGATTGAGCAGGAGAGCATCCTGCGTTGCCAGGAAATGGTCTGGACAAATCTGCTTCTCTCTCTCCTGCTCTATAAAGAGCTATCTTTTACAAATCTGCCAATCTAAGATGCTTGAATAGATAGCATTTAATAGGTTAATCAACTTTGAAGATTCATCTCAGACTTCCATCTACCCTTGTCTTGTCATGCTGATCCCTCAGAAGTGTTTGGTAATGGGGCAGAAATGAGAACAGCTTTGAATTACACCCAAAAAATGACCTGGTGCCAGGTGCACAGGTGAAAAGGGGGTTAAATTTGCACTTATCTTTTATGTGCCCACAGGGCCTTATTTGCTGGTGTTTGAATATCCGGAAAAAGCAGTAGGAAGTCTAAGCATTTTGCTGCCTCTGCTGCAGCGATCCCGTGAGGGTTTTGCCCTGTGTCTTCCCATTATTCATTGTCACTCCGCTTCAAAGCACCAATGCTTCCGAGGAACTTGTACAATCCTGCAGACTCGGCTCTACTTTAGCTCACAAGACGTTCCAGGAAAAAAAAATGCTGTCATTGGGAATGTGCTTCTAAAGCAGATATGATCTTGCTGTGGATAGATGAGCTTCTCCTGTATATTTGGGAGACTCAGAGAAGGTGGCTGCTAATGAGTTACCATTTAGATTAAGTTACAGAAACTTTAAAGAAAACTTCTTCTTGTCCAGGTGATGACATTCTATTTAAAATGTTCAACCATTTCATTCATATACTCTAGCAATCAAAAATGATTTCAGTAAAATAAAAATACTGTGAAAATATGCTAGTCACACCCAGATTGCTGATATAATTTAATTTATGATTCTTGGTTACATTAAATCTTTAACAAGCAATAAAGCTAAGAAATAATTTTTCACAGTTCAATTTTAGAGTGTAGTAAATAGAGGACTTGAAATATTGTTCTAAATATAATGTGCTTGTCTTAGCAAATATCTTATTTTAGGTCCATAAGCAGCTTATTGACCTCTTGAGAAAACTACTTTCTCTAGATAAGATGTAGAGGCTGTTTCTTTTCATTTGGGTTTTTCTAGTTCCATCAGTTTCACATTTCTATTTATTTTATTTTTAGCACATTCAAAATTAATACTGAAAACTCTTCAATAATGTTCTTTCATATAGTTTTGGTATCTATAGATATAACCATACTATTCTCAGTTACTTTATGGGTAAGAAAAAATAAACATAATTTACAATAACTAGTTGTAAATGCTATGTTTTTCCCATAGACATACAAAATGATTCTGTGATTTGTTTAAATTTATTTTTCTCCAAAGACAATGCATGTATTATGGAAAAATATATGGATTATTTTACACTCTTAATTATCAGAAAGGTTTGTATGGATCCACCTACAGAAAATGTTTTAAATGCTTCACTCTTCCAAACAAAAAGAAATTGTGAAAGAAAATCAGTCTTACCCATGCTACAGTAAATCTGGTTTGCAGGAAGGTGGAGTTGTGCAGTAATAGCTTTGGAACACATTATCTAATTTTCCAACAGTGCTTTTTGCAATTTGTTTGAAACTGAGATGGAAGAATCCATTTCAATTTGATTAAACACATTTAACATCAAGGACTCTCAAAGATCAATTACATTTGTCACTTAATACTTTCATATAGAATTATTTTTCTCATTTTTTCCTCTTATTATTAAAATAAACTTCCCTTACATTACAAGAAAATGCTTAATCCATTTTACCCTGTGACTAATTTACAAAAACTATATTTGTACATGCATAAACAGGTTAAAAAGTCAGTTATTTCTCACAGTTGATGACAGTCTACAATAAGAAGGCACGGAAGAAGTTTATCCCTTTCCCATCCCTCTTAGAAAGTAGTGTTCCCGGTCCCCAGTGAAGGAGTTAGAGAAAGGACCTATGGAGCAGAGGGGTTTGCAGCCCCTTAGGACAAACAACAACATGAACTAACTAGAACCCTCAGAACTCCCAGGGTCTCAACCACCAACCAAGGACTGCACATGGAGGGGTCTGATTGTTCTGGCAGCATGTGTATAGTAGAGGATTGCAAATTTGATCATCAATAGGAGGAGAGGACCTCAGCCCTGTGAAGGTTCTGTGCCTCAGTGTAGGGGAATTCCAGGGCCAAGAAGTGGGAGAGGGTGGGGTGGCAGGCATGGGGAGGGGGGAGGCAACAGGGGTTTGTTCTTGTTGGTTTTGTTTGTTTGTTTGTTTGTTTTTTGGAGAGGAAATTTGGAAAAGAGAAATTTACATGTAAATAAAGAAAATATCTAATTTAAAAAATTTAAAAAAAGAGAAAGTAGTGCTCCAAAGACTTGAAATTGTTATTCTAAAATTCCACCTCCTTATCATCGTAGTTATCTTTTTAGATCTCTGGAGAGTAGTTTATTGGCCTATTGGGAGAACTCTTTTCAATTTTAAAAAGACCCAAAATTATGTCCCCAAACAAATTTATACTCTCTGGCTTCAGAATCACTTCCTGTTTGTTCTTCACATATTGCTGGACAGTCAGGAAGTGGAGAGGATCACTAAAGTTTATTTTGGAACAAAAAAGGATGAATGAGCAGGGATTACATCCTATATTCTCCTTAATGGTAATGGGCTTGCAGGAATTTGTTAATGTCTATGTCTATACTAAAAATAACTAGTAAGACACTAGAAACATGCCTACACTATTATTGTATATGAAAAGTTTTATTAATATTGGAAGGATTGTCTGTTGAATTGAGGTTAATCTTCAATGTATAATATCTAATCTCAACACATTCCTAGTCCACAATTCTCAACAGACAACAATGTAGAGGACTTTGGGATTTTCCAGTTATTAGCACATTCATTTGTAGCTAACAATTGAATTGAAAAATTCAATTGAAAAAATTCAAGTGGAAGTAGGAGAGGATAGGTTGGTGAACAGGGGGAGGGGGGCTGGAATAGGGTTAGTTTTTTGTTTTTGTTTTTGATAGTTTTTTGGAGGAGTAACCAGGAGAGGAGATATCATTTGAAATATAAATAAAGAAAATATGAAAATAAATAAATAAATAAATAGTTGATCTTAGAAAAAAGAAAACAATGTAGAAAGAAAATGAGGTATTATTAGCAGTGCTTTACTCTAGAAATATTTACTGACTTTCATGCCCATTGTGAACTGTGAGCAACAGAAATAAAAGAATCTACATATTGCTCTCCAAGGTGCTTTTATTTTATTATTATCATTCATTTTCCACCACAGTCCATCTTCTCCATAAATGTATTGTATTTCCAAAAAATAAAAAAAGAAATTTGCTTTATTTACTGTATGTTATAGTTTATGAATGTATAATGCTGTAGATTAACCATATAAATAAATAAATAAATAAGTAAATAAATAAATAAATAAATAGAAAAAATCACTCCTAAATTGTGAATTAATATACATGCTTTCCATTTTGCAAAGTCTTTCAGCAGTTGGTAGAATCCTGCCAATGTTAACACATGTTTAGGGTGCACATGTTTCCTGTAGCTTCAAGACACCTAAATGTTCTGTCCATTTGAACATGGGCTATCACACTCCCGTGATAGGTGGTAAATCTGAGCTCAGTAAATTAATGGCCCAGAGAGAGTTTGTCCAAGCTTACTAGGGAAAATTTCAATGAGTCAACACTCTAGTTATCATGTAGCTGTCAATGAGTTCCTATATTTAAGTCAAAGATGTTAAGGAGAAAACCTTCCAAGGAGGCCCCAGAAAACAGATGTCACTAATCCACACTAATCTACTGTCAATGTTCACTTGCCCTAATTCTCAGCAAAAGAATTAGGAAAATAGTACTCTTCTTGAAATACATTTTACCACATGTATTTGGGCAACTGTGAGCAGCCATGGCACACTGTCATATTTGTGTTCAGTTCCTCTCGATGGAAGGCTGGGAGGAACCAAGAGATGATGAAGAAGTGAAGCCTAATCCAAGTTATGATTTAAATTGATACATATGCCTCCTGTCTTTGGAACACACATCAAAACACATGCTTCTGATTCTTGAGTACAGGTCAAATGCAATCGTAAAAAGTAATCTTCTCTGGCCAATAAATTAGGAAACTGTTCATAAGGAAATCAAGTTGTCAGAGTTGGGCAATTTATAATAGAGGAAGTAAACTTGTAGGTAGTCTGGAATTGACAATTTGTGGAATTGAATCTGGGAGAGGCTTGAGATGACCGGATTTCGGTTAGAAAGTATTTATGATACTAATATGGCTTCAACCTGGGCAGCTATTGGGCAAAGGAGAGGGAAGAGAAAATTCCACAGAGAAACCTGAGCAGAAGAAACAGTTCTGATGGATGAGTAGAGGTGAGATCATAGAGTATGATTATGAGAAAGCACTATAAGAGTGCAGCCCTGCCAGTGAACTGAATATGACGTGCACGGCCTTACACTCACAAAGACCATCATCATGCATAACTTTTTATTATAGTTTTTATTAGATGTGTATTAAAATACATGTTTAATATATGTTCATAAGGTTATTTTTACAAGCTAAAAAACGTTCAGGAGGATGGTTATTTGTCATTTTACTTCTCCCTGAAATTGTGCTCCTTTTGTAAGGAGCACATTCTCTTTACACAGTTTGTTCTGCAATGTTCTGTTTACAACAGAAAACAACTCTTTAGTTTTTCATTTCTTCCTATATTTTGTTTCCTTTATCACTTTCATGTTACTGTTGCTTTACTATTTGATGGAATAAAATCACAGAAAATAATATCTCTATTTCTGGGATAAAACACTCTGACAGACTGGAACTTAGGGAAGGAAAATGTTCATTTCACTGTATAGGTTACAGTCAGAACTGAGTCAGGAACTTAAGCAGTGTTCACAGGCTCATGATTAGCTAGCTTTCTTACTCAGCCAGCGCCACCTGCATCAGGAATGCTGCAACCCTAAGTGGGCTACACCCACCAACTTCAGTTAGCAAACTGGACAATTTCCCAGAGACATTCTCACAGGTCAATCTGATCTTGGTCATTCATTAACTGAAATTCACTTCTCAGGGGACTCTTAGCTACACTGACTTTGATAGTTAACATTAACTAGCACACAAGGGATAAAATTTAGTTTCTAACATTGGTCCTCTTAGTCTTTTTTTTTTTTTCAGATAACTAGTGTATTTGAAGAATGAAGAATTGGTTTCTGAATCTTTAAGAAATAGATCAAAAGTTCTTACAAAAATTGTGAGGTTAAAATCTTGCTTTTCTGTATATGACAGTCAGTTTGGCATCAATAAATATTAAAAATGAACAAATAAACCAACATTGCCAGAAAGCGGAAAGAATATAACAAACACAAGAAACCCAAAAGAGTCAAACACAAACACGAACAAATAAACAAAAAATACACAGGAAAGAGATTCAATGAGGAGAGGAAAACATCAAAACTTCTTAAGATCAGTGGTGTAACATTGTGTAGTATGTCAATTGCTTGACAGACCTGTAGCTTAGAGTTGATGGCTACAAATCTGAACCATGTTTATTTTACAAGAATCTGAAAACTGTTACTGAGAAGAAAAGGTTAGGATAACTCATCATAGATTTACCTATGACTATCATTAAATAGTGATTCGTTTCTGGAAAATAAAGAACAAGATTACTGCAATGTGAATTGCATAACACAAAAACTACTCAAACTATTCTCAAGACTTACTGAACTGAAGTATTAAAGGCCAGGTTGTGCTCATATGCTTCTGGTGTTCAAAACAAAACAAAAAGTGGGAATGCACAGATTTGACTTAACAGGCGTGTTATATTTATTGAAGTATATTTTGGAATGTAAATTAAAATATGTATTCTCTCTCTCTCTCTCTCTCTCTCTCTCTCTCTCTCTCTCTCTCTCTCTCTCTTACACACACACACACACACACACACACACATACACACACACAGAGCTTACCAAGCATCCCAGGCTAGCCTGAAAATCAACTGTGAATTTCAAGGTGATAGCTAACTCACATAGATACCCTGCCTCAGGCTCCTAAGAGGTAATATTCCGGGTGTGCAACATTGGTCCCCTGCTTTAAATTCTAATTATTATTATTATTATTATTATTATTATTATTATTATTATTATTATTATTATTAGTTTTTTGAGACAGGGTTTCTCTGTGTATCCCTGGCTGTTATGGAACTCTGTAGACCAGGCTGGCCTCCAACTCAGAAATCCACCTGCCTCTGCCTCCCAAGTGCTGGGATTAAAAGCATGTGCCACCATTTCCCTGCATTCTAATATATTATTACAGTTGTTTGGTAAGGTTCAATAATGACATAACTATCAAAAGGCTAAAATTTGCAATACAATCACACCTGCAGATCATGGATTTACAAATTGTATACTCATAAGAAAATATGATCTCCAGTCTAAAGCACAATGGAAGAAGAATGGAAACTTGTTAACATGCCTTCCTCTGTTCTCCTAACATTCTGTATCTACCTCACTGTGCAACTTTTCCACATGAATGGAATTATATTGCACCTAGGACTGGTATCAGACTACCTGTATTTTAACCCCAGATCTATCAAATTACAGGTTAGTATATCTTAGACAAGTAAATGAAATTCTCTTTGCCAGATTTTTATCTTAAAAGGGGAGAAAACATATGTGTCTTGTACTTCACAAAAATATTTGGAAATTAATACATTCAGGAATGAGAACAAAAAGATGGCTCAGTGGTTACAAGACTATACTGCTCTTGCAAAGGATTAGAGTTTAATTCTCAGAACCCAGTTATATCAGGCTGTTCACAATAGCCTATAACTCCAGCAGCAGTTATCATAACTGTAAGTATTCATACTGATGAGGACATATGGTATACTCTATCTATCTATCTATCTATCTATCTATCTATCTATCTATCTATCTATCACATGCACATACACACAAGCACACACAGGCATACATACATACAAATAATAATAGAAATAACTTTCTACTAAAAAGAAAATGAAATTAAACAATGTATATAAACAATGTATATAAAGCATGTACACAAAGACTAAATATTGATTACTTTGATAATTCTTATTTCAGTTATGATAATTTCAGGTTACTCCAATTAACACAATTATAATCTATGTATGTAATCCTAATTTGTTAGATTATTAATATTTTGTTATTCCATGATAAGGTCTCAGATTTCTCAGACTGGCCTAAATGTTAATATGTAGCAGAGTCTGAGTTGAATCAAGATAGGAGTCCTATGAAAGTTTAAGCTCACACAAAATGTAGGAAAAATGGTTGAACTAAAAGATTTTAGTGGGAAAAAGGTTCATATGTATACATATGAGAAATAACTGAAATATATATTAGTGGTAAGCAAGCTAGTGATTGACAGACCCAGGAAGTCTGGTGGCTCTCACTAGGCTAGGTTTGACCTTTAATGAGAGTGAGTGAGTAAAGATTTCATAGAGAGAATCTTCTAGATGAAATAAATAGAAGAGGCAGAGATGTACATGGTAAGGGGTCACATGTGGTCAATCATGGTGGAGACCTGAACTTCATACTCAGAAATAAGTAGAAATTGTACAAAGTATTTTTGTATTCAGATGAAAATGTTCTCTCTGGTCATTGCTTGGCTAACATTAGTCTGACTACCTATGTCCTATAGTTTGAACTTCTGCCATTAAATGTATTTTTTGAGCTAATCCATTTTAGGAGATATTTCTTTACTTATTTTATAAATATTCAGCTACTGATTTATGTATCTTTCATTTAGGTGTATGGGAGCAGTGTTTATGCACATTTTCAGCCAAACCTGTGATCTCAATATTTTATATTGTTAAATTAAATGTGGTAAATTTTGTAATTATATGGCAGTCATTTGAGTATGGAAGAAGAAGTCAGCAGATAATCATCACAGTTTGATAAACTGATGCTTCATATTTCAGTGAGAAAGCTTCTGGATATTTGAATATTAGAGAAAAGACTGGTATCTTTATTTTCCATTGAAATTCAGAAAATCAAAAACTTATGCATAAAATCCATAGTATGTTTTAATAAATGGCATTATCTTTCAGGGAAAGAAAGTGGTTTTATAGTCACTCAAGAAATTCTTGTCCTGTACTCTGGCAGTATAGAACAAAGAAATATTTAAGAACATTGAATAATCTTTCAATATTATGGCAATATTACCTTACATTAAATAGCTAAAAGAGAATCACAGAATTTTTACTGTGCATTATTAACAATAATTCATCAATTTCATTAGTCTGTTAATACTCCCAGGCCTCCTCATTGATTTACTCACTTATACATGCAACACATTGTCCTCATATGTGTGGATTAAAGGTGTCCCCATTTTCTTCTTCAGGGGAATCTTGAGGAGTTGTGAACTTTCCATCTGCCAGCCACCTCTCCCCTTCGGGGGGAGGATCTTACTTGGTAAGTCTTACACAGTTTTCTTTGCGAACTTGGTTTTGTGAAATCTGTGTGCCTATGTAGAACATAAGTAAAGATGCCAAGATCATTCACTAATTGCAGTATTATTTAAAGGAGGGATAATAGCTGTGCTGCTGTTTTCAATTATTCTCATAATGAAAACTTTTGGAAACCTGCAGTTGTAAAATTCAAATTATATGCTAGAATAGATAGGATGATTTTCTGATTCAAGAAATATATAGACATGGGCTATCATTGCTGAACACTTTTCTTTAAATAGTTTATTCACAATAGGTTACATTATAAACAACTGTGGAAGAAGCATTCTTTAACAGAGCTAAATCTCTCTTCACATTCACATTCTTCTCCAGGTATTATGAGTATTGCATTCAGGCCACTATTGCTTAAATTATCTAAAAAGAAGATCAAAGCATCTTTTATCCTTAAATAGTTTTCTTTGTTTTGTTTTTGAGACTGGCTGTGACAGTGTATTTCAGACTGACTTTGTATTTGTAATCCTCCTACTCCAGTCTCTGAGTGCAGAGATCCAAGGTATACACTACCCTGCCTTTCTTTATTCACCAGAAACTCTTTTCTTAAGTGGCACTTAATTTTTATTACAAGTGTATGTGTGTATAAGTATAGGTATGTGCACATGTAAGTTGCGTGCCCTTGAATCTCAAAGTGGGCATCTCATCTCTAGGAGCTGTAGTTACAGGTAGTTGTGTACTACCTAACCTGAATGATAGTAACTCAATTTGTGTCTCTGCAAGATCTGCATGCTCTCTCAAACACTTAGCTCCTTCTACTGCTCTCATCGCTAGAAACTTGGAAGAGGTACCTACTCATTTATAATTATAAATGCCAAGCTTGAGGATGATAAATTTGCCTGGGGAATTGAAATATTTTCTCGAAGAGTGTAGTAATGAGAGTTTTTATCCTCAGCATTCACACAAACATTGGATATTCTTGGTGGCCCTTGCCTAAAATTTCAACATCAGAAGGTAAAGAAAGATGGGCAATATCCAGGCCAAGGTGGTTAGTAAGAATAGGCAGATGGGTAAGATACAAGTTTAACTGAGAGACCTTGCATCAATAGCAAGGTGAAAGAGTGATTAGGAATGATTCCTGACCCACCTAAGGCCTCATATATGCACATCCCCTCATATTTGTGAACTCATATGTGTGCACACACCCACATGTAAATCATGTACACACAAATATAAACACCATACACTCAAACATCTTTTGAAAATTAAACAGAATTGACACTGTATAACAAATGTGGTAGGGAGTGTATTTTTACAATTATATATTGTAAGGAAATGCCTGTTCTGGATGAATGTTTTAAGAGCCTTAAAGCAGCACCTGTGGAGTATAACTTAATATATCACTTCGGGAAGTTGAGGGAGTAGGAGAATTCCACAATGGCTATTACAGACAATCAAATAACCAAATGACTGAGAAAGAAACCTGATATCACATGGACTATCTCTAAAGTATTTCTTCAGGTCAATTTGTAGATCCACACTACTGTTGTTGCGTGGTAAGATCCCTTAGTGAGATTGACTCCATGCTGTTGCTTTTTCATTTTTTCCCTTCCTTCCTTCCTTCTTTCCTTCCTTCCTTCCTTCCTTCCTTCCTTCCTTCCTTCCTTCTTTCCTTCCTTCTTTCTTTCCTTCCTTCCTTCTTCCCTTTCATTCTTATTTCTTTATTTCTACCAGGTATTACACTGTAACGAAAGGGTATTAACATGATATGAGAGTAGTGAGAATTCCTTTGAACAATGTCTCTGCCAACATGAAACTGGAGTATATCTGAGTTGCTTCCCATGGGGCACCAAACAACATTCTGTAGACATGGCTATGGGTTGCACATTCTTACCAGCTATGCCAGGAGCTCATATCTGATGAATCAAGCACCTTCTTAAGTCTAAAAGAAGCAGTTTGGATATTAAATGGTATATTCAGGCATTCCAGATTGTCTAAACACCATTAACCTGTAATATTACTGAATACACATCCTACTTATCTAAATTTTCTTCTCATTCAGGACTAAATAGTGCTAATACAATTTAAAATCTATTTAAAATTTTCTTGCCTAGAAATGAATTTTCCATCTCTCATCCCTTCAGAAATCTAATGCTTCTCTGAAATGAAAATCTATTTTCTCCACACTATTGCTTTATAAAACTTAAAATAAAATTATCTTAGGACAACCTTTGGACATCTAAGTTCTCATATTACCCAATCACCTGTACACACGGGTGAAACACCATCTAAAACTCCTATATATCAGGAATAAATTTCTCTCTTACAAGTTGGAACAAATGTTGTCTAACACATTTTAAAAATGTTATCTCAAAATATGTTTTCTCTTCTGTAGTGATAGAAATGTTCCATGACCTTCATCTAGGCAGACTAACAGATTCATTAATTTCGCTACTTCATTTGCTATACACTGTGTGCTCTTCAGTATTATCAGTAGTGAAACACTTAACAAAGTTATTTGAGCATCTATTTTTAACCACATGCATAAATTCTATGTAACAGCAAGTTAGTTTATCACCCTTCTAGAACATAATGGAGATTTAAGCAGCAATGTGCAAGGCTTCTGATGAAGCAATCAACCTCAAACCAAATAGCACAACCATAACAATTACTTATGGGGCTGAAGAGATGTCTCACTGTTAAGAGTGCTAGCTGTATCTCCAGAGGACTGAAGTCTCCAGATGGGGGTAATAGGAACAGAACCCGAACTGTCTCCAAGAGAAACAAGTGCACTTAACCTCTGAACCATCTCCCCAGTCAATTTTCAGAGTAAGTTGAAAATCATGTGTGGCCTTTGTTTTTCCTCTCATATGCCACTAATATAGTTAACTCTTCATTCCCCTGACTTTTGTCCTCTCAAAGATATCTCTCCTAGGAGTTAGCATTTGCTCTGATCTTCTGTTAGGTATATGCCTTCATCACTTAAGAGATTCCCTGATAAACTCATCTACTTTATTGTTTGAGTGATTCACAGCTCAGGACTTACAAATTTATATACATAAATTTGTATTTCCCTGTATATATATTTGGTTTTTTGAGACAGGGTTTCTCTGTATAGCCCTGGCTGTTCTGGAACTCACTATGTAGACCAGGCTGGCCTCAAACTCAGAAATCCACATGCCTCTGCCTCCCAAGTGCTGGGATTAAAGGCATGTGCCACCACTGCCCAGATAAATTAATATATTCTTGTTCCAGAGAACGCAGCAGGTTTATTTCTCACTCTGATCACTTCTCAACCTGGAATGCATTAAAATTTAACTCAAATTCCCCCACCCCCAGGAAAACTCTTATCCTTCCCATTCCTATGAATTTAGGAGGCTACTTCCCCAAAAAGAAACCTTTCAATTCCTTCAAATTTTCTTGTTCTTTTCAATTCTCTTATGACAGCCTATCAATAACAATGTTAAGGATAAGGAAAATATTACTGAAAATTAAAAATGTAATTTAGTGTACTTTAAGCCATGTTCAATATGCTTCATTAAAAACTATCCTTTAGATTAAAACATAAACATCTAAAACAAGGAGAAGATGACTTCTTCCAAGTAGGAAACTGTCTCACGGCTTCCTTAAGCTGTCAGAAAACACTATGATAAGGAACAATTTGAGTAGAAGAGTTTTATTTCATATTACACTTCCAAGCCACAGTCTGTATTCAAAGGAAGGCAAGGCATGATTTCAAGGCAAGAACCTGGAGACAGGAATGAAAGCAGAAGCCATGGAGCACTATTGCCTTCTGGCCAGCTCTCTATCTTGTTTAGTCTGCTTTCTTATCTATGCAAGGACCACTATTCTGGGAGTAACATCTCCCACTGTGGGCGGGATCTGTCACATCAATCGTTCATCAAGAAAGTGCTTCACAGGGGGAGGGGCTTTCTTAATGAAGGTTTCTTCTTCCAAGATGACCTGAGCTTTTGTCACATTTACTAAGCACTAAGCAGGAAAGAGGTCATGCTTGCACATTTCTTCATTTAATCTGGTTCATTTTTATTGTACATTTCAATAGCTTTACTACTTTTATTTCAGTGTTTCTTTTTTTTTTTAATTTCAGTGTTTCTTACAAATTTGCATTAAACACTAAGTATCCGCAAACTGTGCTGATTCGACTAAGCCATGGATTGAGAATTCAGAAATAAAAAGCTTCTATACAGAACACACAAAATCTCTTCTATTCTTATTATTCATTCACTAAACAATTCAGTGTAACAATTTACATAGCATTTAAACTGAAATCAAAACTAAAAGCAGTCCAGGGATACTTCAGATCCTACAGGATAATATGTGCAGGTTTTATCCACACTACACACAGCTTATTTTACTATGTACTTCAACATTGATGGATTGTGGTATCCACAAAGGATCCTGAAACCAATATTAAGGAAATAGAACTATTGTCTTGTTTCCTAAGAACATGTAAAGCATATAGTAATATCAAAGATAACATAGTTATAGAACCATGTGCTATATAAATAATGTACCTCAATGTATAAATTAAATATATTAAATTTCAAATTAATATATTCCTCTCATTTTTAAAATCTAATAACACACTTAGTCAGTATATTTTGACACATCCATACACAAACAGCATGGCCGAAATATGAAATGAATAATACATAGGGTTTCTCTCTGGAGTGCTGGCTGGTATTTACAAATTAGAGACTCATTTTTCACTGCCACCATAAAGAAAGCCACATACTATATACCACTTAACCCTCCTCACTCAGAATTAATGCTCGTTTTAATCTGAAATCACTTTTTTGAATTTATAACAGAAGTTCTTATCCATTCATTCTAGATACAAATTAGATTACTTTCCTCCATATATATAAAGTAATAATTGCATCCCATTGCATTGACGTTCATTTATAGTACAGTACTTTCCAACATGCTAGCTATTTTCAGGAAACTGACTTCACAGTTCCTATCAATGGTGTGAGGGAACTGAATTAATAGAAGGATTTACCCCTTTTTATTTATTCTACTATGGCCAAATCTCCAGAGGAATGCTTCATATTGCAGGCAATGCATTCTCTGGTTTGCTGGCTGGCTTAATGGGATGTTAATATCGATTGGTGCTATTTCTTTGTCACCTGAGAACAACTGTAGGTTTTGTGGTGTGCTACTGTTTCATATCCTTCTCACATCTCTTCTAAAGTTTGACATCACTAAACCAAATCTCTTCCATGCTTACTGGACCACAACTTCCTTTTCTTGAGGAACGAGTTCTTGTAAATGTATAATGTACCTGGAATACAAACCACACCATATTGGCTATGTCAAGCCTGTAACAGATAATATTGGATACTCTGAAAGTGCAGCCAGTGCAGACTTGTGATGTTGTGAAATCATTGCCCTCTGGTAAAGACAGGCCTATTATCATAATTTTGTAAAACTGAGCAGAAAGGGACAAAACTTGAGTATATGTTTGTACTACAGCCATTTGAAACTCACTCTGTTAGAACAGATTCTTCTCTTCTTGAGACACTAAAGCAATATCCTGGACTTTCCTTATAATTTTTAAAGAATTAAAAATATCCATAATGATTTTAAATGTTTAAAACTATATTAATTCCTAGTAAATTCCTGGTTATTCCATGTTGAGATAGGACTTCCCTGGCTGCCCAAGTGAATTAGATTCTGCAACAGTCCACAGCACCAAGTGACTAGGTTTCTTCCATTCTCTCTGGCCTCCTGTCCTGCTTACCAAAGGCAGGTTTAGAGTGTAGTTTCACAGTCAGAAATAGTGTCATAAGCAGTGAAGTGCTCAGTGGATATTCCTGGCCAGGACCCATAGATATTTGAAGCTAGTATTTTTTTTCAGTACATTAGGGATTGCTCCAGAAAAAGCATCAATCTCTATAGATATGATAGTGTTGGTCATTTGAAAACAACATTCAAAAGACCCTGTTAAACCATTCTCTAGCAAACTGAATCAGGCATCACTTCTACATTGTCTTGAGATCTCTTCTCTGCCTGGCCATTTTTCGTACAAGTACTTTTGAAAAAATAAAATAAAAATTTTCTTTTATTGATTTTTTTTAAATTTACATTTCAAATGTTATCCCCTTTCCAGGTTTCCGCTCCATAAATTCCCTATCCCATCCCCCCCTGTCTCTATGAGGGTGCTACCCCAACCATTTACCCACATCTGACTTCCCACACTGGCTTTCTCCTACACGGGGATATGGAATCACCTCAGGCCCAAGAACTTCTCCTCCCACTATGTCCAACAAGTCCATCCTCTGCCACATATGCAATGGGAGCCATGGGTCCCTCCATGTATACTCTTTGGTTGGTGGTCCAGACCCCAAGAGCAATGGGGGATCTGGCCAGTTGATACTGTTGCTCCAACCATAGGGCTGCAAACAACCTCAGATCCTCCAGTCCCTTCTCCAACTACTCCCCCAGGAACCCCACACACCCAAGGATAGTTGGCTGTGAGCATTCCCCGTTGTGTTAGCCAGGCTCTGGCAGAACCTCTCAGAAGACAGCTATATCAGGCTCCTGTCAGCAAGAACTTCCCAGAATCCACAATAGCTTCCAGGATTGGCAACTGTATATGGGATGGATCCCCAGGTGGGACATTCTCAGGAAGGCTTTTCCTTCAGTCTCTATTCCACACTTTGTCCCAATATTTCTCCCTGTAAATATTTCATTCCTTCTAAGAAGGACTGCAGCATGCACACTTTGGTTTTCCTTCTTCTTGAGCTTCATGTGGTCTATGAATTTTATCTTGGGTATTCTGAGCTTTGTGCTAATATCCACTTATCCATACTGTGTGTGTTCTTTTGTGACAGGGTTATCTCACTCAGAATGATATTTTCAAGTTACATCCTTTTTCCTGTGAATTTCATGAAGTCATTGTTTTTAATAGCTGAGTATTAGTATATTCTGTAAATGTACCGTATTTTCTGTATCCATTCCTATGTTGAGAAACATTTGGGTTGTTTCCAGCTTCTGGCTATTATAAATATGGTTGTGATGAACATAGTAGAGCATGTGTCCTTATTACATGTTGGAACATCTTCTGTATATATGCCCAGAAGTGGCATAGCTGGGTTTTCAGGTAATATTACTTCTAAGGAACCTCCAGACTGATTTTCAGAGTGGTTGTACAAACTTGCAATACCATCAGCAATGGAAAAGTGTTCCTCTTTTTCCACATCTTCACCAGCCTCTACTGTCACCTGAGTTTTTGTTCTTAGTCATTCTGACAGGTGTAATGTGGAATTTCAGGGTCGTATTGATTGTATTTCCCTGTTGACTAAGGATGTTGAACATTTCTTTAAATGCTTCTCAGCCATTCAAGATTCCTCAGTTGAGACCTCTATGTTTAGCTCTGTTGTCTATTTTTAATGGGGTTATTGGGTTCTCTGGAGTCTAACTTCTTGAGTCCTTTGTATATATTGGATATTAGTTCACTATCAGATGTAGGATTAGTAAAGATCTTTTCAAAATTTGTTGGTTGTCATTTTGTCCTATTGACAGTGTCCTTTGCCTTACAAAAGCTTTGCAATTTTATGATGTCCCATTTGTTGATTCTTGATCTTAGAGCATAAGCCATTGATGTTCTGTTTAGGAAATTTTCCCTTATGCCAATGTGTTCGAGGGTTTTCCCCACTTTTCTTTTCACAGTACCAACACCATGCAGTTTTTTATCACTATTGCCCTGTAGTACAGATTAATGTGAGGAATGATGATTCCCCTAGAAGTTCTTTTATTGTTGAGAATAATTTTTGCTATCCTGGACTTTTTGTTATTCCAAATGAATTTAAAAATTGCCCTTTCTAACTCTATGAAGAATTGACTGGAATTTTGCATGGGGTTGCACTGAATTTGTAGAATGCCTTTGGTAAAATGGACAATTTTACTATATTAATCCTGCCAATCCTTGAGCATGGGAGATCTTTCCATCTTCTAAGGTCTTTGATTTTTTTTCTACAGAGATTTGAAGTTGTTGTTATATGGTTCACTTGCTTGTTAGAGTCACACCAAGATTCATTGTTTCTGTCTATTGAGAAGGGTGTATTTCCATAATTTCTTTCTCAGCCTCTTTATCCTTTGAGTATAGGAGGGCTACTGTTTTGCTTGAGTTAATTTTATATTCAGCCACTTTGTTGAAGTTTTTTTTATTAGGTTTATGAGTTCCCTGGAGGAATTTTTGGGGTCACTTAACTATACTATCATATCATTTGCAAATAGTAATTTTTTTTTATTTTTCAAATTTGTATTGCTTTGACATCCTTTTATTGTCTAATTGCTCTAGCTAGAATTGCAAGTACTATATTGAATAGGTAGGGAGAGAGTGGGCAGCCTTGTCTAGTCCCTGATTTTAGTAGGATTGATTCAAAATTCTATCCATTTAGTTTGATGTTGGCTACTGGTTTGCTGTATATTACTTTTACTATGTTTAGGTATGGGCCTTAAATTCCTGATCTTTCCAAAATTTTTAACATGAAAGGATGCCAAATGCTTTTTCAGCATCTGATGGAATGATCATGTGTGTGTTTTTTTTTCTTTGAGTTGGTTTATGTAGTGGATTATGCTGATAGATTTTCTTGTATTGAACCATTCCTGCATCACTACTTGATCATGATGGATGATTGTTTTGATGTGTTCTTAGATTCAGTTTGTGAGAATTTATTGAGTATTTTTGCACTGATATTCATAAGGGAAATTGATCTGAAGTTCTCTTTCTCTGTTGGGTATTTGTGTCATTTAGGTAAAACTGTAACTGTGGCTTCAAAGAAAGAATTGGATGGTGTTCCTTTTGTTTCTATTTTGTGGACTAGTTTGAAGAGTATTGGTATAAGGTCTTCTTTGAAGGTCTGATAGAATTCTGTACTAAACCCATCTGGTCCTGAGCTTTTTTGGCTGGGAGAATTTTAATGACTGCTTCTATTTCTTTAGGGGTTATGGGACTGTTTAAATGGTTTATCTGATCCTGATTTAACTTTGGTATTTGGTATCGATTTAGAAAATTTTCTATTTCATCCAGGTTTTCCAGGTTTGTTGAGTATAGGCTTTAGTAGTAGGACCTGATGATTTTTTTTTTTAATTTCCTCAGTTTCTGTTGTTATATCTCCTATTTCATTTATGATTTTGTTAATTTGGATACTGTCTCTTTGCCCTCTGGTTAGTCTGACTAAGGGTTTATCTATGCTTACTTTCTTAAAAAACTGGCTCCTGGACTTGTTGATTTATTGAATAGTTCTTTTTGTTTCTGCTAGATTGATTTCAGCCCTGAGTTTGATTATTTTCCACCTTCTACTCTCCTTGGGTGTATTTACTTCTTTTTGTTCTAGAACTTTTAGGTGTGCTGTTAAGATTCTAGTGTATGCTCTCTCCAGTTTCTTTTTGGGGGCACTCAGAGCTGAGTTTTCCTCTTAGCACTATTTTCATTGTGTCCCAAAAGTTTGACTATGTTTTGTCTTTATTTTCATGGAGTACTAAAAAGTCTTTAATTTCTTTCTTTTTTTTTTCCTTGACCAATTTATCATTGAGTAGAGCTTTGTTCAGCTTCCTTGTGTATGCAGGCTTTCTGTTGTTTATATTGTTATTGAAGACCAGCCATAGTCCCTGGTGATCTGATAGGATGCATGAGATTATTTCATTATTCTTTTACCTGTTGAGGCCTGTTTTGTAACCAATTATTCAGAGGCAATGCTCACCACTGCCCTGGGGCTGGGCCTGGCCCTGGGGCGCCTCAAGGTGGTAGGGGAGCTAAAGGGATTGAAGAGGATGACCCATGTCCTGCCAGAAGTCCAGTACTCCGGG
This sequence comes from Mastomys coucha, assembly GCF_008632895.1. NCBI lineage: Eukaryota > Metazoa > Chordata > Mammalia > Rodentia > Muridae > Mastomys > Mastomys coucha. The sequence continues at coordinate 37,816,847 of NW_022196900.1, read as the reverse complement.
CCATGGATGCAGTGTCTGTCTGTGCTCTGTTGCTCCAGGTGGGCATCTGGCTGTGTGAAGGGACACCAGTATGGGAGAGGAGCAATGGGAGATAGATGTGGGGATCCTTGGGCCTCAAAGAAGACAAGGATGCAGGTTCTAGCCCTGGGGGCTACAGGCGACTCTGGACACTGTAGAGGATCTGAGAACGAATTGGGGGCCCCAGAACAGTTTAGTCCACTCTGAGACTGAAGGAAGAAAGAGGGCAGGGTCAGAAAGCAGCCTCATAATGCACTAGTGAATCACAAACAGAACAGGTAACATGATGATTAACAGGAACCAGCCAAGTGTACAAACTCTAAAAGGGTGTACTCAGTGGGGCAGCTATCTAAGGCGAGTGGCATATTTCCAAGAGCAGGTTAATAAATCTTTATGGCCAATTATTGTTTAATAAATAATGCCTGATATTTTATATATCTTCAATGGGTAAATTTAAACTATTTTAATACTGTGTAGACCAGGCATGCCTTTGAAATTACAAAGATTCACCTGCCTATACCTCCAGAATACTGGAATCAAAGTTGTGCACCATCATGTCCACTTATATTAAAATTCTTATTATGATAGTATTTGAAACACTATGGTTTCCAGAAAATTTTATAAATGTCTATAATCTATATTTATGGCAATTTCCTAGCTAGTATAACTAATCATAATAGTGACACACTCATTGACAATCTACAAATATTCAGTCATTCTCAAAAATCTCCTTGGTTTTGTATCTTCAAACACTGATTAAGAGATAAAATATTGTTTTATTTTAAATATTAAATTTGGGACAAAGTATACATATATATATGTATATATATATATACATATATATATATATGAAATTGCTTTAAATATATATATATGTATATATATTTGAAGCAATTTCATTTTCTGAGCTAGAATACAATCTCATCCAAAGAGAGATTTATAGAAATCCAATATAAAGGTTTTTGGAGTCATAAAAGTGCTGAGACATAAAATATTTTAAAGGAACAACCTAATTACATCTGTATAATTCAATGGGCTCACTGCTTTATGGTAGTGAATTATTGAGAACATGAAAACAATTAGCAGAAGAAATCATTTTTAAATGGAAATTCAGAATTTTGGCTCCCATTTGTGCCATTTTATTCAGCCCAGTAACTAAAATAAAACTTGGCCAATGTAAATCTTAACACAGCTCTACCCAATCTACATAAACTGCACTAAATTAGCATAATGATTTTTCTCATAATTTATAATGAAGTACCCACTGTGTAAAACTTGTGTTGGTTGGGTTTTAATTTGTGCCTCATTTCCCTGCAGTTGCTTCCTAAGGTGGCAGCGCTGTCAGGCCGTATCTGCTTGCAAATGACAGTAGTTTACAATGGCTTCACTGCAGCAAAGGTACATTTGCTGGTCACTGGTTGTACTGCTGAGTTAGCAGGTTGTGATTTGTATTTGGGAAAGAAGTTCGAGACACCAGATCAGCACTACTCAGGTTGGTCATCAAACAGGCTGCAGGTTTGGTAAATTCTCAAAGGGGAAATATAAGTGAGACTCCTTGTAGCTCTGCCAGCCCAGCTTTCCATCCCATGTGGGTCACAAGAGTTCTCCAGGTGACTGCCACCAAGGCTCTTTACCTGTGTTTGCCAGATTTTCTAATTTTTCTAATTTTTACCTTCTTCCCACCACTCGCACATCAGTAGATCCTCTAAAATATCATCTATCATGTTTACAAACTGCTCTTATACAATTACCTTGGATTTTCACATTCTGTGGTAGGACTAGAAGACCTGAATCTATTAGTAAGTAGTGTGTGCAGTAGGGGACGTGAGATTGTGCTGTTAATGACATGCCACTTTAAGGAATGAAGAAAGAGACTTCCTTTTGGAATAGTTTAGAAAAAGATCGATCTCACATCTAAATTCTGTACTTCTCTCACTGTTTCATCTCTCTACCTGTAGTTTATATGTCTGAGGCATAGAAAATTACATAGTTTAAAATTGAAGCTATGAATTTCTTTTCGGTTGTAAAACCTGATTATTTATAAAATCCAGAGGATTGTTAGGTTGGTTTTCTTAATGTCAGATGAATCTTAAAACTGGCTAAGTACACAGTAGGATGACAGATTGAGTATATAGTCTTCAGGGATATCAAGACATGTCTTAGTTAGGGTATCTATTTCTATCAAACATCATGCTTCAGAAACATCATGACTAAAAAGCAAGTTAAAAGAAGGATCTATCTGATTTGTGCTTCCACATTCTAGTCCATCATTGCAGGAAGAGGGGACAGAAAGTCAAACAGGGGTGGAACCTAGAGGTGGGAGCTGACATATAGGCCATAAAGGGGTGCTGCTTCATGAATGTAGTGGGTAGAGTAGCTGGCTTGCTATTCGTGGCTTTTTCAGTCTGCTTTCTTATAGGATCTAGGGCCACCAGTCCAGAGGTGACCCGTCCACTTTGGGCTGGAGTTTCTTCCACCAAACACTAAGAAAATGCCTTACATGTATAACTCCAGCCCAATCTTAGGCATTTTCTCATCTGAGGTGCCCTTCTCTTAGATGATTTTAGAATGTATTAAGTTGACATACAACTATCCAGCCAAAAGCATCTTATTAATTTGGCTGCAAGTTCTGGCCAAATTGTCAGTCACTTTAATGGCGAGAAAGATTTTTTATGGGGGAAAAAATACGCCATCACAGATGTTGATAGTAACATCTGCTACAAGAGAAAGAAATGTCTGTTTTTGGTGGACTTTTCAAGAAGCCAGTATCAAATCAGCAACACTTCACATGAGAAATACTTGCCATAAGAGAGTCGACAAGTAAGAGTTTTCACACAAAGCAATCAATTTCAAAGTGTAGAGACTGCTTTCAAATACATCAATGCAAAGTGGCCAATTCTAAGAGCTTCTAGATCTTAGAATTCTGTAGTTCCTAAAGAGAAAAACACAAAAAGTGAGGGCAAACATGTTCTTAGTTGCATGTAGTATATCCACCCAAAGTTTTACTTCATTTTAAGCAGAGGACATCGGGTAAGCATATGACTCAGTGGTATAACACATGCCTTGGCTTCTAAAACATGCTCAAAACCTTGTTTAATGCCGGGACCTCAAAAATAATTGATAAAGCAGAAGGTAAAATGTAAAAATAAATCAGGAGTATTCTTGTAAAAGATTGAATTAATTTAGCTCACATTTCGAAAAAGAGGTATTTATGTTTGCTAATAATGCATGTTTGATTTTTCAAATAATTGTATTAATAACAATCTTCTGCAATATCTGCAACTGAAGTCAGTATGGGTTCAAAATACTAATAATAAGCCCCCCAAATATTTTATGTATTATAACCATTTTAGGAATTAAAATGTGCAGTTTCAAAAGAATATTGTATTTTAAATTATAAATCATATTCAATTCTTAAACTGAATCAGAAAAAAAAATTAGCTCATTTACTAATGTATACAACTGCTGCCTGCTATTGTGGGTTCTTCCTTCTCACATTTACCCAAGTCCCTCTCCATTCCCCTTTGCTTTCTCCTCTCCTACTCACAACATTGCTAACATTGGTTTCTAGAACTGGCTTAACTACTTTGTGTTACATAATTTAAGTCCCATGGGGAGACACGTTTTAGGGTTGAGTTTATGGATGACATTTTCTGATTTCTATACAAAAATCCAAACCTCTTTATATTCTTATTACTTCCCAGAAGACTCAGCACATCACATCGACACTTAGCTGTCATATCACAGCAATTTTATTTAAGATAATTTTCATTGGCTTTTTCTCAAAAGAACAATTAATTTATACATTTTTATGTAGATACAATGACCTATTTCTATGGATGGCTTTGTTCTCCTACCATGATTTTCTTAACTACTTAAATATTTGTCTAGTATAATAACAATAGTAATAAAATGTAACTCAGCAGCTGCTGGTGCACATATTTTTGTTGCTAACAATTTCAATTAGAATTCTTGCTGGTGAATCCAATGAAAAAGTAGATAATTCTAAAAAGGTCAGTTCTGAATTATTGTTAACCATAACCATTTCCCAAACCATTAGGCTGATAAAATCCAATTGAAACTGAAAGCCATAAAAGTAAATTATTCAGGAGCTACCCAGATAGATGCTGGGAGTGTCATACATATGTGAAAGACACCTGTCTTCAGGAATAACTTCAAGTTGATTATCCACACTAGGACTATCTAGTAAATTTAATTTGGCAATTATCATTTGTAAACCTCATGTCTCAAAGGCATTTTAGTTACTCAAGCAATACAATGCAGTGAGTTGAAGTGCTAAGTGAAGCACAATTTAATATCCTTATAAACTAGAGTAAGGATAGCAATTCCCATGAATTACAAGAGGAAAAAATGTTAAACATAGAAATAAATTAATCATAGCAAAAGACATTTATTGCAAAGGAAGTTGATGCCAAAACTAATAGGGAAAATATACCTCGAATATTTTGAACTGAGAACTAAAATATATTTTGCATTCCAAGTCAACATTTCCTACTGTGGTTTTGCTCTATCTTTATTTCCTGTTTCACTGATTATGTGTGACTACAGTTTCTTCATTTCATTTTCTCTTGCTAAAGCTCTACTTTATTTAATGAAGGACTGAGAATAATGCAAATAAATATAACTTTGTAATTAAGTACAGACATTCTAAATGACAGGCAATTAAAACATAATTTTGTAATTCAATACATTCATACCTCCAAGGTTTTCCAAAAGAGAAATCATAATACATCAAAAATTTTGAGATCAACATCCACATTGAGTACTTTGTGGTTATAGTTGTGTGGTTTGAAATAACACACTGTATAGTACAATATGGAAAGAGGCTACAGAAGTGAAAATGGTGGGCTAAAGGCTAAGTGAAATTATAGCTGTAGGAACCTCCTAATCCTTCATGACCTCTAGTTTTCTCATCTGCATAATGGACATATTTTTTTATATTTTAAAGAATATTTCATTATTGTAAAGTAATCAATATATTATATGAATATGGAAATTACAAAATATATTCATCCCCAAAATCTCAGAGCTCCCAAAAGTAATTAATCAAAAATGACAAGAGAAAATCACATATCATTGATGATATTAAAAACAAATTTTCAATAGGAAAATAAAGAGTACATGAACAAGATACAGAATACTTGACTGATTCCAATCACTCTTATAAATCTGCCTGTTGGACTTCTTCCCATATCTGAAAACAAACGAGACTTGAAAATATCTACAGAAAATCCCTATCAAATAGAAACAGAGGGGGTGAGGGATATGTTTTCTCTGTACAGACTTAGTAGCAGTTGGTAACAAATTGTGAATACATACTTTGGATTATGACCTATGGAAAGCACTTAAATAACTATTTCTAATTTATATAGGACATTAGTGACCATTATATAGTCAATGCAAACATCAATAAGAATAACAAACCAAAACTCTCATTTTGGAGTCATTGTGACTGACTATGACCTGGAAAGACAAAATTACTTCATCCTGAATTTCATGTTCCAATTCAGAAGCAGATTGATGAAGCATTATAGTTTTAAAGAACAAGGAAAGGCTAGTTTAAAAGACGTTTAAAGAAGAACTGAATCATCCACACTTTGGTCTTCTTCCATCTTGAGCTTCATGGGGTCTTTGAATTGTATCTTTGGCATTCCAAGCTTTTAGGCTAATATCCACTTATCAATGAGTACAAACCATGTGCATTCTTTTGTGAGTAGATTATGTCACTCAGGACAATACTTTCTAGTTCTATTCATTTGCCTAAGAATTTTATGAAGTCTTTTGGAATAGCTGAATAGTAATCCATTATGTACATGTACTACATTTTCTCTATCCATTCTTCTGTTGAAGGACATACGGGTTCTTTCCAGCTTCTGGCTATTATAAATAAGGCTGCTAAAAACATAGTCAAGCATGTGTCCTTGTTATATATTGGAACATCTTTTGAGTATATGCCTGGGAGTGGTATAACTGGGTCCTCAAGTAGTACTATGTCCAGTTTTCTGAAGAACACCAGACTGATTTCCAGAGTGGTTGTACCAGCTTGCAAAACCTCTTTTTCCATATCCTTGCCAGCATCTACTGTCACCTGAGTTTTGATTTTAGCCATTGTGACAAGTATGAAGTAGAATCCCAGTGTTGTTTTGATTTTCATTTCCTTGATGACTAAGGATGTGTAACATTTCTTTAGGTGCTTCTAGGTCATTTGATATTCCTCAGTTGAGAATTCTTTGTTTAGCTCTGTACCCCATTTTTATAGGGTTATTTGGTTCTCTAGAGTCTAATTTCTTGAGTTCTTTGTATATATTAGATATTAGCTTTTTATCGGATGTGGGATTGGAAAAAATTTTTCCTAATCTGTTGGTTGCCATTTTCTCCTATTGACAATTTCCTTTGCCTTACAAAAGCTTTGCAATTTTATGAGGTCCCATTTGTCAATTCTTGATCGTAGAGCATGAACCATATCATTGATGTTCTGTTCAGGAAAATTTCCCCTGTGCCAGTGTGTTCATGGCTCTTCCCCACTTTCTCTTCTATTAGTTTCAGTGTATCTGGTTTTATGTTGGAGGTCCTTGGTCCACTTGGACTTGAGCTTTGTACAAGGAGATAAGAATGGATTGATTTGCATTCTTCTGCATGATGACTGCCAGTTAAACCAGCACTATTTGTTGAAAATGCTGTCTTTTTTTTTCCACTGGATGTTTTTAGCTCCTTTGTCAAAAATCAAGTGACTATAGGTTTGTGGGTTCATTTCTGGGTCTTTAATTCTGTTCCATTGATATACCTGCCTGTCTGTGTACCAATACCATATAGTGATACATCTTGAGGTCAAGGATGGTAATTCTCCCATAAGTTCTTCTATTGTTGAGAATATTTTCTATTATCCTGGATTTTTTGTTATTCCAAATGAAGCTTACAGGGATTAAATCACCATCCAAAGAGTACACATGGAAGAACCCATGGCTCCAGCCTCATGTGTAACAGAGGATGGCCTTGTCAGGCATCAATGGGAGGAAAGGTTCAAGACCCCAGTGTAGGAGAATGCCAGGGTAGGGAGTTAGGAGTGGGTGAGTGGTGGGGGAGCACTCTCATAGAAGCAGGGGGAGGGAGGATAGCATAGTGGATTTCTGGAGAGGAAACTGGGAAAGGACATACATAACATTTGATATTTAAATAAATAAAATATCCAATAAAGACCACATGGCTTGATACAACAGAGAGATGACTATAAGAAGGTGTAGGGGAGTTTCAATAAGTCTTAGCTGTGTGATAACATTCTGAACAGTTTTTGTTGATGGAAGTGAATGGTCTGCTAAGTTAACTGGTTCAAAATATTTTATCTCTTAGTCACAAGATATTAGGTCTTTCACAGAGTTGGAAAATAATGTATTTGGAGGCCCAAGGGTAGCCCAAGATAAGATAATTACCTCTAAATCTGCAATATTCCAATCTCATGCCATCACTGCAGTAGGATTCAATCAGTCTTTACTGACACAGCTTCTTTTCGGGAATCCTCACTGAATATAGATTATTCTTGCCTTGTCCAAATAATGTAAAGATGCATGGCTTCCTAAAAGGGTTATATATTTCAATTCCTAACTACTGGTGGAACTTTAAAGTACATACAAGGAAATGTAAGAAATGAGAATAGAAAGATCAATAAAAATTTGCTTTGTGTATTGTCTGCATTTTTACAACAAATAATGCCCAGGAAAGTGTCTCCTCAGTTGTTGTGCTTTATATATTATTTCTTGTTGCTTCTGCTGCTGCTGATGCAGTTGTCGTTTGCTTATTGGACATTGATGATAAATTGATATGCAAATTTAAGCAAAGGAATAAGGTATATGAAGATGTTTTTGTGTTGGCCACTTAAAATGAGTGATAGGAAAGATAATGTGAAGATTCATTCATCTGTAAATTCTGCAGATATTAAGCTAAATAACAGAAAAATAGCTTTCTTTTCTTCCAGTCATTCTCTTGGTGCCTCTTACTCTCGCTCTCTAATTCCTCTATTAAATAAAACCATATGAAATCTATCTTTTGAGGACTGCATTCAGAGAGACAAATAAAATGTATGTGTTTGAGATGTCATCTAGAAAAACAAATTATATTAATTCACCAACATCTCTATTTATTAGGAAATCACTAAATTATTTTAGCTATAGCTAGTTCAGATTTTATAGATCTTATTGTTAGACCAGGACTGAGGCAGTGGATGAAGACATAAAAGAAAGCATAAGAGCATCTCTAGGAACAAAATTGTTCTTTACTCTTAATCACAAAAGGGTCATATTCTCATTGCAAAGTAGAGACTTCATGTGTGATACAGGGCTCTTGGGAGTTCATAGGACAAAAGAGAAGGACCTTGGGGGATAAAAGGTTCCACCTCAGATGACATCTCTTGCAGTTTTGAAGTGGTTAATACCACTCAAGAAGATCTGTTGATCAATCATAGCAGAACTGAACAGCCCACAGATGTTAGGAATGACAGCCTGTGTTATGTTCAGAGCTGCTTAGTCCACCTGAAACTCTTAGTCCATTAATTCTTAACTTAATATATATGTTTCAGGAAAAATCATCAAGTATTTGTCATATACATGTTGTCTGCTCATATGTAACACCTGGAGAAGGTGAAGGAATAGAGGAACATCATTTTACTCTAACATTACCGGAGTTTAATTCCTGAAATAAATCCCTTTTATGACCACTTGGTGTCATCATACAGCAAAGAGCTCATCTATGTTAAAGTGTTAAAATATTTAACTAATACTTAAGCAAATAATACTGAGTCAAATATTTACCTATTATTTAATAAAAAATAAAATTGAGTTTGATTATTATGCTTCTAAAAATATTGAAACAGTATTTTTGCATTCTTAATATGAATTGAATATTTTTCTTTGTTTTGATAATACTCTTT